>NW_022196897.1:9294457-9313848 GCF_008632895.1 Mastomys coucha
TGGTGTTAGATGTTCTTAGTGTCTCTGGCTAGAGCTTATCCTGTCCCTGATGCCCTGCAAGTCCCCTGAGACTTGTGGGCCCTGTTCCTCCAAGGTAGCTGTTCTGATCTCAGAAACTCACCCAAGAGAGAGTGGTGGATCCCGCCCAGGTCTCTGGCTTAATGAGCTCTCTGTAGGTAGGCCCTCCACTTGCAGGGAAGGGGCAGAGGAAGATGCTGAACCCCCTCTGTCACTAGGAAGCTGAGAGGATCGCGTCCCTGCAGCCCTGCGGCTCCCCTGGGAGTCCCTTTGGCCACTTTTAATATGGAAAGAGTTCTGCTAGTTCAAAGGCAAAGACCTTTGCAGAAATCTAGGCATCTGTTGTTTGCTGTTGACCTTGAAGAGTCACAGAATCTTTATGAATTGTAAATAACACACCACAGGTGTGCTCTGCTTCTGCTTCCAAAAGGTAAAATCACCTGCCTCTTCTGCTCCAGAGAGAACAGGGAGAAGTCTATTTGATATCCTAGCCTGTCATGTAAGGCTCTTCTGCTTAAGAACACAGTTAATTCCTTTTGTTACTGAAGACTAGATAGTCTTATGTTGTATCTAAGTGGCTTGATTCCTATTTGCAGGAGGAACCTTGGAGCTGGGTTTGAAAGTAGCACCTTGTAACTGGGATTTTTCTGTAGAATAGAGGAAATAGAATTTGGAATATCTGGAAAGCACATTTGAAATATTTGAGAAGAGGAGGTAGGGGAAGAGGAAAGAAATTGGGACCTACAGACATATACTTTGAATATATCACATCTGGATGCCTCAAAGCCACTCCAGAGCCAACACACCCTCACTGTCTCACACTGCCAGCCAGCTCAGCCTGCCCTCTCTGTGCTCTGTATCTCAGAGAATGATGCCATTCACCTGCTCACACAAGCCAGAAACCTGCAAGTCCCCTCTTTGCCACCATTTTGTTCAAGTCCTGTTGTTTGAGATCATAGATATTTTCTTTTGCTATTATTATCTGTGGAGTGACACATCTACTCAAATGACTCTAAATTCAGCATTACCAATGGCTCTGTTCAACTGTGCTGTCAGTTCTCAGCCTTCTTCTGCAGTTAGGAGAATTGAGACACTTCCTGTTTGATACATACAGTTGCTTTCTGGACCTCCTAGGTCCGGCGAGCTGGGGTCCTAATAATTCCTGCACTTTTACCTCTTTTGTTGTACAACTCACCCTCTGCACATTTGCATGACTCTCTTTTAGTTCCTGTGCTGTACTGGGCACTCCCATTTCAGGACAGCAGTGTGCCCAATTAACTCTCCGGATTTGTCTTTATTGCCATGCCATTCACCAAGCTGCTTCAACAGCCTTTTTGTAGAGAACCACTTCTGTGGCTTTTCAACTAGGTTTGGCTTTACTGTTGCCTGTTTTCGTGGTATCCTATCCAATTTTATCATTCTGGTTATAACAATCTCTATGTCTCTAACTGTATGGTAATATTACTTTGTGTCAGGCTTTTCTGTTAGACTTCATGGGACATAGGTCTGTTTGAACCCCAATGTTATCTTTAGCTTTCAGTACAATGCTTATTGTAATCCTTACTTAAATATTGAACAGATGCAAAGTTGAACATTACAGGAACTCATCCTATTTCCATAGCCTCTTAGGAACTGTATCTTTGAACAAAACCCACTCTTCTTTCTCCAGAAGGCATCATTTTCAAGAGCTCCTTAGTTAGGAGTGGGGCTTCATGATCTCTGCCTTCCTCCAGTCTGGGGTTTTGTCTGGCTTGATTTTGAGCAGGTCTTGTTCATGTAAGCAGAAAACATGATATTAGAGTTCCACCATGCATTTCTTTGTGGATAGACATGCCCAGCAATGCCCCTGACTGATTTTGGTGATAGTACACAGCTCCTGCATCAGTAATGACTGCCTTGCATCCTCATCACTGTCAGACACTTCAGGATAGACTGTTGTCAGGGGTCGGGGAGCTGACATCCAGAGGGGTAGGCTTCTATTTACTACAGTCAAAAGTAGCCACCATGTTCAATGGTTTAACTCACTAATGCCACTTAAAGTCATTTATACTTCAGTCTTTAAAATTCTTACAAATTTCTTGAGTAAACATGTTTAAATGCATACTTTTTGTAATTTGCTGAAGTAGAGTATTTTATTTGGGGTTTGTTTACATAGTTGAGATGGCATCCAGCACTTCCTGGTAGGTCACCCGTGTACTTCTCAGAAGCACTTCCTGGTAGGTGACCTGTGTACTTCTCAGATTCTTTCATCTCCCGTTGTCTGCCATTCTGTTGTCTGCCCCTTATCATTATTTCCTCTCTTTTCTATCCCTGTTCTTCTTTAGCCTAGCTCAATACCTTATCTCTCAATTACATGCTTTCATGCTAAAGTCAACCCATAAATACAAGCATAAAGACAAAAATGTCAGCTTTCTATTTTGAGCAAGAAATTACCTTCTTGGAATATTTATAAAAATGGATGACTTCCCTCAGGAGATTCATTCATCAAGACAGAAGTTGGTCCTCCTGTGCAAAATGAAATAGAAATAGAAGCAGTCAAAATACAGCAGGATAAACACAGCAATCAGAGACTGAGGAGGGAGGGGAAGCCTAATTTGAAGAGAAAATGTTGGCTGCTTGTGAAGCAAAGAAATAGAGACAGCCAATGTTCCTTCAAACTACAGCAAAAGGGAAATGCTAGCCAGAGATGTTCTCAACTTTGAGCATTTCATCCAGGACTTCTTTGAACCAAGGCTTGGTATCTGGAACTGGATACTGGTCTGGGCCAGTGTCAGCATCTTCATTTCATGGGATTTTTGGATCGTAAGAACTGGAGGGTACCATAAGACAAGAAAAGCTATTCCTCATCTCAGATCACATAATGGGCTCATGTTATAGCTGAAACTACAATAGATATTGTTATTCTAAAGCACTTTTGTGGCTTTGTATAAGGGCAGTGGTTCTTATATACAAGCATCCAGGTAGCACCTGAACGCTTCCTTAGCCTTTTGAGTTTGCTGCATGAGATGGAGTCATCAGATAGTCTTCGTGTCATATTCCTGTTCTGGCAGCTTCGCCATCAAAAGCAGCACTTACTAAAGCATAGCATACTATATTAGACTGTCTTTCTAGTGAAGTCTTGGCCTTTGAATATGAAATGTTATTAGCAAATGGCATTATTTTGTAAAACTCTAAAAACTTCCAAATAGGCCTAGAAGGAACATGCCTCAGCATAATAAAAGCTTACCTGAAGTAATCCAGTTAGAACCAGGAAGGAGACCAGGCCAGCCACTGCCACCAGTCCTTCTCAGTATGGTGCTGAAAGCACTAGCTAGAGTAATGAGACAAACGTGGAACCTAAAGGCTGAAAAGGGGAAAGAAAAAGAGGAAAGAGGAAGTCAAATTATCCTTGATTGCAGATGATATGATATTATGCATAAGAGATTTAAAAATTCCACCAGAAAGCTTCTAGAAATGATTAATACTTTCAGCACAGTGACAACATAAAAAACTAAGTTACAGATATTAGTAGTCTATCTATATGCTAATCATAAGCATGCTCAGGAAGAGATCACAGAAATCTCTCCCCTTCATATTTTACTCAGAAAGAAAAATATATGGAATTATACCTAAACATATTTTGAGATGAAAAGACTTATGAGGTGATTTGTACCCATCATAAATGTGTACAGAATTATGGTGAGCAGGGCTAACTTAACCTGTTCATAACAGGTTATGATTTATGAAGGGAAAAACAATTATTTCTTTCCTAATCCATTCTTCCTCTTCTGTGCCTTAATCTCTTGAACAAAATGATGTTTGCTTGATAGAGCTTTCTCTGTGCAGCATGTGGAAAAGAAGATGGTTGTCAGTGTTTACAATGATTGCTATAATTTCCCTTTGCAGTGGAGATATCTCACTTTCTACCTGGCCTATTCATTTGGACACCAAAGTCAACATTTTCATTAACGTTATTTACACAATACCCAACACTGTTTTGTTTCTGCTGTTGTGCTCTGCAAACACATTCTCTTTAAGAAATACTAGTTCTTTCTCCTGCAGAAGACACATGAAGCATACTTTAAGTGTGCAATCCCACTGTATAAAACATGTGGAGGGGGACGGAGCCTTCATTTTAAAGTGATCTAGTTGTCTTTAGACAGTCGAGGGATGGAAAGAACACAAGAGAGCTCTGGGGAAGAGAAGATGCAGATGATCATGTCTCCCCTCCCCCAGCCCACCTTCATCAGTTATCGAGGTAGATAGGTGATGCAATCTTTTGCCAAACTGCATACTCCTCTGCATTTAAAGCATGTAGGTTCTCATGAGGAAATGAGTGGCAGCTGTAAGAGAAATGGACAGATTGTAAGGGAGAGATGAATGAGCTTTTGAGCTTATGATGTAACACACATATTTGAGACAACTAAAGATTCAACAACACAATGTATGAAAAAGATAACTTTGCTTATCTGCCATTAACAATCAAGACTGTATAACTATTAGGTAGGTGTAGAGTATTTTATCATCTCAGATTGGTAAAAACAAACAAACAAACAAACAAACAAACAGGCAAATGGATAAACTCCTTTTGGGGCATTCTTTGCTGTGTTATTACTACTTAGATAAACTCCCAATTGTCAGTATAAATTCTTCTCCATTGTCCATATTTTAAGCTTTGCCTAGGGTTTGTGCATGTGTGTGTGTGTGTGTGTGTGTGTGTGTGTGTGTGTGTGTGTGTGTATTTGTGTGTACTTGTAGCTATGTTGTCCAGAAATTGGAATTAACTGTTGGGAAAAACTACTTTTAGGATTACATAAAATTATATTTGTTTGAAAAATGACTGGGGCCATTTAACCTCCATAGATGCCATTCTTTAGCTCCACAGCTATGTTGATATGAATCAAACATCATTTAGAGTTCTCTTTCTGGAGTGCTGTTCAGGCCTTCCTGAATCAAACGTCATTTAGAGTTCTCTTTCTGGAGTGCTGTTCAGGTCTTCCTGAATCAAACATCATTTAGAGTTCTCTTTCTGGAGTGCTGTTCAGGTATTCCTTCATCAGAATTGCCTGAATGCCCATAAAAATAAAGACTTCTAGGTGCTCTTAAAAGGTTGTGATTTTTAACAACAAAATTTCAGGTAATTGTTACACATCTTAAAGCACTGTTTTATTAAGTGGTTATCAACCTTCTTTTATAAAATGTGTTCACTGAACTCTTGAAGCTCTTCTTTGATATTTAGTTCTTTGTCAATAGCTACAATCACATAACAGACAAATGATTTTCACATTACAAACTGTTTTTAGCATCCTTTTCCATAGCTGGCAGGAAGAATATTGGGATGGTCTTTTAGAGGGGAAACTGAGAAGTGGTCACTTAAATTTGACGGCTTTTGTGCCTGGTTTTAGCTCAGATACAGCACCGAAGACCAATCATTATTTGGTTCACGTCTATAGTCTCTGACACAGAGAAAGCACTTACCATGTGCTTATTTGTTTGTTATTTATGTGCATTTGATCATCTAGGTGCAAGTGTGTGTGTGTGTGCACGTGCACAAATGTTCACGTGGGTGTGGAGGCCAGAAGTCAATGTTGTTGTTCTTCAGGAACTGCCTATTCTGTTTTAAAATATAGTCTCTTTCTCTGGGCTTAGATCTTGGAGTAGTTGAGGCTGTCCCACTAACATCAAGCTCTAAATATCCATGTGTTTTTGAGAGCACTGAGTTCCTCATGCTCGCAAAATAAATACTAGACCAACTTAACAATCTCTTTAGGATTTATATACAATTTTAAAAAGTACATACAGCTTGTACCTAGAAGGGAATACAAATTTATTTTGCCCAGTTATCTTGTTTCACATGTAAATAAAGTGATGTTGAAATGGGTTTTGCAATTTGTTTAAGATCACACTTCTAATTGTTGGCAGAGCTAGTGGCCTATCTGGTTCTCACATAATTTGCTGGGGTGGAACACACTTTTATAAAATTCTGTAACTGCTTACTTGAAGTTGAGTGTTTTAGAGCTGAGATAGCATCTCTGTTGTTTTCTTAATAGTGTCACTGCTTCCAGGTCTATTTCTATTTATTCTCACATTGTGGGAAAACAGGTGGAAAACACATTTCCTCTTGAGTGAGCTTCTGTGCAAATTGTACTTTGCAGCAGGATTGATCCCTACTGTTTGAGGTTCAATTTGGTGACACATTATTTTAGGTGTCAGGGCATGGCACATTTAATTTGCATTCAGTGAAATAGCACTGATCCGTGTGAATCCTGTTGATTAAATGTGCATGGTAGTGTTACTGTACCCTAAGCACCATCTACCCACACACTGTTACAGTCACCAGACTCTTCTTTTTCTCTCATGCTCAATTTTGGTATAGAGAAACAAAAAGTGCTTTCCCTTTCTTCCTTTGGAGTGTTTACATTCATAGCTGGAGATATTATCATTGCACCCAGTAGAAGGGGTACAAGAGGGAATTCTCTTCCCTCCATCCTTTGCCTTTTCTTCAGTTGAGGAGATATTGGAATCTGAATGTAAAATTTGTATAATCTACTATGGTAAAAAAGATCATACTGCTCCAAGACAAACACAAGGTAGAGCTAAGAAATGGGCAGCTCAGTGAAGATCCCTGCCATGGGAGCTCATCGGAATGGAGGAGCTGCCATATTCTATGCAGACAAAAACAACAATCCTGGAAAATAGAAGCTGAGCCAAGAGATCATTCATTTTTAAACATGATAAACATGTTACCTATAACCAACTTAAGCAAGAAATTCACCTGAATCAATCCCAGTGGGTTTGAATCAAGAGAAAGCAGGCAGAATGAACAGATGTGTCACGAACAGTAAGGACAATCAACAGAATGAACAGATGTGTCACGAACAGTAAGGACAATCAAAACAACAGTGGAAATTTACCCAGAGAGCTTTGCTGTGCTTAAAGAATCATGAAAACCTTTACCTGTTAATCTAATCTTAGTCAAGCCACAACAATAAGAACAACAACAACAACAACAGCCACATAAAAAGCAAAGTAGTAGTTCAGAGGGAGATGTAATAGCACTGTTAGCTTCTTCAGGGGAAACTATTAGTGCACTGATGTGTGGGCCTGCTAGAATGATAGATTATGGGTATAATGAATAACTGGGTATAAATAAACACATTTTCACTGAATACTGAATATGAAATCAAAGCACATATTTAAAATATTTTCTAGACTCTCTCTAGAAAACAAAACCTAAAGAAAATCTTAACCTAGAACATTGAAATTAAGCTTGGGGGTAGGGTTGGAAGACTGGTTCACTGGATACAAGCTCTTATTGGACAAGCATGAGAACCTGAGGTTGACTCCCACCACTATGGAAAAAGCTAGGCCTGGCAGCACATGTGCCTGTAACCTCCGTGTTGTGGAGAAGTCCAATGAGAGACTCTCAAAGACAGAGTGATATAGCAGGTCACACATGTCATTAAACGGGAGGGAGATATCAAGTGTGGTTATTTGGGCTGTAATAGGAGCAAATCTTGATAGCAGGATACTTCTCTTGAGTATTGATAGATTTCTAGTGGTGAGCTCTGGGAAGACCAGACCTATGGCTATCCAAAAGTAGCTAATTTTTTTCATTAATTAATTTATTTATTCATCCCAATCACTGCCCTCTTCCCATGTTTCTATCACACAGTCCGTTCTGCCCTTCCTGTCTCTTTTCTTCTCTTCTGAGATGGTGGAACCCTCTTCCCACCTCCTGGTATTTCCCCCTCCCATCAGCACATCAAGTCTTTTACAGGATTAGGCACATCCTCTCCCACTGAGGCCTGACAAGGCAGCCCAGTGGGAATAAATTCAAAGGGGAATAAATTCAAAAGTGGCTAAATTTAATCTTTCAAAGAGACTACATTCTTCAAAGCAAATGACATAGAAAAATAAATAAACAGACAAACAAAAACATACTTGGAAGGTAAATAAAAAAAAGAAACCCTTCCTTGGATCCTATTTTGATTACTTTCCTATAGATGGGATAAAACAGCATGATGGCCAAGGGAACTTACAGAAGGAAAGTTTAATAGGGTGTATGGCAGAGAGATAAGAGTTTCCTATGGCCAAAAGGGGGCAGCCATGAAAGCTAGAGCAGAAGCTGGAGGCTCACATCTTGAACTGCAAGCATGAAGGAGAGAGCAAATGCTAAATGTCATTGGGTCCTTAAACTCTGAAAGCCTGCCTGCTGTGATTTACTTCCTTCCTCCAGGCCATTCCCCCTAAATCTCCCAATCAATGCCATCAATTGGAAAGCAAGTGTTTAAATACCCGAGGGGTACATTTCTCCTTCAAATCAGCACAGTGCCTTTGGTTTGAGGGGAGCCAGTGTAGTTTTTCTATAAGATAAGTAGCTTTAAGCCTCAGGCCTGAGAATATTTAGATCTAAAGTGTGAATTTAAATGAAATGAATAGTAGAGGAAATTTAAATTGAGCCTTGATTTTGAAGTAATCCTTGTTGCAGACTCTTCTGTGGTGCCCAACCAAGACAACCATGTATTTTTCCTAAGAAACCACCTATGAATCAAGATTTTGGAATTTCAAGAAACAAGATTTGGTCAAATAGTATAAGACAAAACATGACAAGCACATTAGGAAGTTATAAGCTAATTAATGAAATAAAATGAATTAGTGGACATGATCATCAATAAAACACTATATGATGCTGAATAAATACTATATAAAATTGAGAAGGACAAAGGTAGAATATGTGAGGGAGCATGAAATATGCACATGAATTTAAAAGCATATTATATCAATAAATGAAAGAATAGCAGTTATATTTAAATGTCAGATATAGTAGACTCAGATGATGAGAGAATTGATAAATTTGAAGATTGTTTTAAGGGCATCATGTGGAATACAAATTAGGAAAACAAAAGGGAAGTCTGACAGACTGAGACACATGCATAGTTAAATCAAGTACTAGCATCCAGCCATCCAAATTAGATTGGCAGAACTGAATGAAGAAGACAACATAGCTGAAGGAATAATGCCCCCATGGAGCTATGAAAGTGGTTCGGTTAATAAAATGTCTGCTGTATAATCATGAGAACCTGAGTGCAATCCCTAGAATGCCCACAAAAAGTCAGGCATGGTGTTTTGTGCTCATAAACCCAGTATTGACTATGCAGAGACAGGAGAATCCCTGGAGATTACTGGCCAGTAGCTCAGTCTACTCCCAGAGGTCTGGGTAAAGTAAGAGGCCCTGCTTTCAACACCAAGGTTGACATCATCAAGTAACTATACCTCAAGTTGACCTCTGTCCTATATACAAACATTAAAAAAATAATGCATTAGCATCTTTCAGAACCAATAAAGGATAATTCTTAGGTCCAAGAAATCTATATCAAATTTACAGTAAATAAAACATAATTCATACAGGGTCAAGAATCATCAAATGTGTATTTCAAGAATAAAGATTGACTAGGTAAAAGGTTATAAAATCTTGTTATTAGCATCCAGCCATCCAAATTAGATTGGCAGAACTGAATGAAGAAGACAACATAGCTGAAGGAATAATGCCCCCATGGAGCTATGAAAGTGGTTCGGTTAATAAAATGTCTGCTGTATAATCATGAGAACCTGAGTGCAATCCCTAGAATGCCCACAAAAAGTCAGGCATGGTGTTTTGTGCTCATAAACCCAGTATTGACTATGCAGAGACAGGAGAATCCCTGGAGATTACTGGCCAGTAGCTCAGTCTACTCCCAGAGGTCTGGGTAAAGTAAGAGGCCCTGCTTTCAACACCAAGGTTGACATCATCAAGTAACTATACCTCAAGTTATTAGTGGACCCTCAGAAACAACATTCTAAAAGTAGGATTAAAAGAAACAGAAAAAAAAAACCTCATTAAGGCTAAAATTCTAGAGACTTAAAGAAATCAGTACATATATGCACAATAGTTTTTGCAAATCATACAGGTGTCAGATGAAGAAGTATATTGGTAAAATGTGGTATTAGAACAAATTACAGCATATATGAAAATGCTGAACAATACTCGTAGGTAAACCAGAGGGATTGAGCTGGTCTAAACTCGGATGGTGGTGGAGGAGAGTGAGTGACAGGCTTGCTACTACTCAATTCTTCCTGACATGCCTACCATGGTGATATGTGTGTTACTCCAAAGTAAGAGCCATCATGATCTATGATATTAATGACATTTTCTCTATTTCTCAAGTAGGAAACTAACAAGACACCACAAAATAAGGTAGACGTTGAGTCAGATGAATCAGTCATTGTCTGGGGTTATTATTAATTAGCTATAGAGGTGAAGGCATGCTTGAGTTTAAATGATGACCACTAAAGAGAAAATAATAGATAATGAATTATGCATTAAAGGAAAAATAGAAAAAGATAAGCAACGGTACAAGAACAGAAAAAACAAAAGGCAAAAATAAATGGTACAATATTATTATTATTATTATTATTATTATTATTATTATTATTTTAGACTCTGCCTCTGTGCAGACTCTGCTTAGCCCTTCTCCACTGACCCTCTCATCCTATTATCCTAGCTCATTTCCATTCCTTTCTGTCTCCTGCTGATGCTTAGTCCTTCTTGGCCAAGTGGAAGGGACAGTGTGACATGGTTTCCTGCCCCTGAAACAGAGACAGCAGAGCATGGGTTTCCATAAGTGTTGACGGTTCCTGGGTGTGAGGCTTGTTTGTATAAGAAAAAATATATTTTACTTCATGTTCTCCCTTTGGGAAGTATTCTCCCTGTATTCCCAAGGTTATCAGGGAATGTCCTCTTTGCCAAGATTAATGACTGGATGATAATCAGAGACAAGACTGAGTCCAGGAGGTGAGAATGTGTCTATGTCCTTAGCAAACATGGTAAGTACTATGACCTTCATGACATCCCTTAAGTGTGTAGGAAAGGATTCTGAAAACACAAGTTCAAAAATATATAATTTCTCAACTATGCAAAAATATAAGGATGCAATATGAACTATATGAGGGCTTCATGGACCTAGAAAAACAGAGGCAACTGTACTATGAGCCAGATTGTCAGAAAGATACAAAGGCAGGTAGATTCCTGAGTTCAAGGTCAACCTGGAGCAGAGCTTATTTATATCCAGCCATGGTAATCTCAGGATAGGATCCCATCCAGCTAAGTTTATTGTATTACAAAGGCAGGCAGATCTCTGCATTCATTTGCCACGTTTAAAAAATATACTTGCTGTCTTCTTCTAAGTATCAAGGGTTATGGAATGCTGATTCATGGAATCAAGAGGGAACCTGGTATAAATGACTGAATTGATATGTAAGTAAGAGTGGACTTTTGGTCTTCATGAGATGAGCTAGCAGAAAGCAATAGCAGTTCTTTTTTAGAATTTTCTCTAGCAAGAACTGAGGTGTCTGGAGATCTCTGGAGAGTGAACACAGCTCTTTTAGAATTTTTTTCTAATAAGATTTCTGACTTTGGTTGGAAAAATTCATGGAGAGTCAATGCAGTTCTTTTATAAAATTTCATAGCTCATTTAGACTTTTTTCTAACAGGATTTCAGAGAAATCCCAAGAATTACTTAGAGAGCTATTCAACTCTTTTAGATTTTTTCCTAGCAGCTACCCAGAGAGAACTGCTTGGAGAACTAACACAGCTCTTTTAGGAATTTTTTTCTAGAAAAGTCAAGAATTTTTTATAACAGCTTTTCTAGCTCTGGTCAGAAAACTACACAGAACTATCCAGTCAGCTCTTAGAATTTTCACTGGCAAAGAGAGCTGTCTCAACCAAAGATAGCTGTCTCAAGCAAAAACTATGTCAAGCAGACTGCAGAGCCAAGAGCTATCTTTAGAGAGTTGTCTAGGGAGCCATCTCAAGCAGATGACATGGGTGTCAGCTTGTACCCATGATTTGTCTTTGAGTGGTTCTTTTTGCCACTCTCAAGCACTCCTTCTCTCAGAATCCCAACCAAGCTGGTACCAGTCCTTGGCATGCTAATCCACAGAAGCACCCTCTACCAGGAACCTCACAGTTCTCACATTTGCCTAGGGTCTAGAGAAGGCAAAAACTACCAAAGAAAGGGCCATCCTACTCCCACAATAAAGACAAGACCAATCAACAGTAAGAGAGACACCTCAAACATCATAAGAACCAAGACAGCGTGTCTTCACAAGAACCAAGACAGCGTGTCTTCACAAGAAGCTAGTAAGCCTGTTCCAGTAGGCCCTGAGAAATGTAATAGAGCTGAGGCACAAGATAAGGACTTCAGAGTAGCAGTTATAAATAAATATGTTCAAAGCCTTAAAGGGATAGTAATAAACCCGCTTAATGTGTGTGTGAAGACACAAATAATCAGTGGAACAAAACAATGAAAGCAGCTCAAAACATGAATGTAGTAGTATAATCACTAAAGAAAATCAAAACAGAAATAAAACTGGAAGTGAAAATGTTAGGATGTCAAAAAATAACCTCAAGGTAAGCTAATCACCAATAGATTACAAGACATGGAACAGAGAATCTTAGGTGTTGCAGGTGAGGCAGCAGAAATGGATAGCTATGTTAAATGAAATATTCAATCTAAAACCCAGCTGCAAAACATGCAGAAAATATGGCATACTATGAAAAGACCAAATATATGAACAATAGGGATAGAGGAAGGAGAAAAAAAAACAGGTCAAAGACATTGAAAATATTTTTAACAAAATCATAGACTTTTCAGTGTGTGCCTTTGAGGTTTTCTTTTATTAAATTCTCTCTTTGACAACTTCACAAGTATACAATGCATTCTGACCACTCCCCTCCTATCCGATCATCTCCACTTCTTCCTACCAGATATAGTACTTTTGGTTTGTTGTGTAACCCACATAGGCCATTTGCGTGACCCTTGGACTGGGAATATCCCTTGGAGCATGGTAAGGTCACTAGTAGTTACACAACCAAAGAGTATGTAGTTTTTAAATTTTACATTTGTGTACTTATATATTGTGTTAGTTAAGGTTTGTATTGCTGAAATGAAAGGCTATGACCAAAAAGCAAGTTGCAGGGGAAAGATATATTGGGCTTATATTTCCACATTGTAGTCCATCACTGAAGGAAGCCAGGACAGGAACTCAAACAGGGCAGGAACCTGGAGGCAGGAGTTGATAGGCCATCGAGGTGTGCTGCCTACTGGCTTGCTCCTATAAAATCACAAATAAATTAAGTACTTACTTACTTACTTCAAGATGGAAGAAGCTGGATATAGTCACAATCTGAACAAAGCAAAACCAAGCTTGAAAACTCTAAGTAACCCAAGGTCCAATTACCTGGTATTCCCTCAGTCTTCTGGGCTTCTTCATCAGGCTTAGATCACTTTTTTGGCTCCACTATCTGCAGCACACAGAGCTTATCTTTCAGGCTCCAATTGGCTCCACTCCACTGCTGCTGTTGCTGTTTTTGGTGGTCATCCCATAGTCCCAGTATTTCTAAAATACTGGGTTCTTCTGCTGAAAGTAGGCTGCACTTTCACCAATCCAGTAAGCAGAACTCTTCCATGGCAACTGCATCAGCTCCACTCTCCAGGATCCTGCCCATTTGAGTTCTTATCCTGACTTCCTTCAGTGATAGTGCTGTGGAACTTTAAGGTGAATTAACTATGTCCTCCCCAAGTTTCTTTGGTCATGGTACTTTATCACAGCAATAGCAACCCTAAGACATGTGCTTGTTTAGTGTGTGTGTGTGTGTGTGTGTGTGTGTATGTGTGTGTGTACAAATGTTTTGGCACAGGTGTGGAGGTTGGTGACAACTTTAAGGAGTCAGTTCCCTTTTGCCATATGTTCTACAGATTGAATTCAGGTCCTTAGGCTTAGTGGAAAGTACGCTTGTCATTGAGCAATATCACCATCCATCCTTTATGATTTTAAAAATTAAAATACTAATTTTAACTTTAAGGTTTTTTTTAAAGATTACAATTATATCAGTACTCCTCTTTCCTCCCTTGAAACACTCACATGTCTCCTCTTGCACTCTTTCAGATTAATGGCTCCCTTTTCTTTAATTGTTGTTACTAATATATGTCTCTTCATACTTTAATTGGAGAATTATAAATGTTTGGGCCATATGTACATAGCATGTTGTTACATAACTTGAATGATTTGCCATATTCTGATTTAATAGCTAGTCTAAACTAGGGCTCAGATCAGCTGGGACAGAGCTCTCATGGTAATGGAATTTAATGTCCTGAATCTGTCTTTCTACCATTAGTGCACATTAGAATGGGAAAAAAATAATGCCTAAAATGTACATAGTGCAAATGTTATGCCAAACCTTGTATCAAACAAGTTTCCCATCTCAATGTAATCCTCACGAATTTAATGCTTCCTTTAAGGAAAACAAGGCACAATGAGAATAAGCCATTTGCCTATGGCAACATACTTTGTAAATTGTAGAATTTGAGTTTCTGAGTTGAGTGTTTTGCCTACTCTGCTTTATTGCTTCTCAAATAAAATGATAAAAGGATGATGAATGGGGTAATTTAGAATCCTGAAGAGCACATAGCTCACGTTTTCATTTTACAAATGAGAACAGATGAGCTGAATGACTTACCCAGGGTTAACCAACTAGTTGTGGCTCATGCAATATAGAGTGAAGAACTTCAATTTCCCTTCCTAGTTTTACTTAATAATAGTATTTGATTACATATGAGAGTTGAGTGTCAGTGTTCCAGGACTGGAGATTCATTTCTAAACCATTTCTTGTTTGTGCTGGGGTTTATTTATAGGTTCAGTTTTCATGATAGGGATGAGGGCAATTTTCAGATTGCTATTTAATTATATCATAGTCATTTATGCATGCCCCAAGCACAACCTATCCACTGTTAAAATATACATCTTCACTCAGGAAGGAAAAGTTGGGAATGTCTTACCAAAGGCTCTTTCCCTCTAGCTGGTCCATTCATTTATTTTTTTAAGAATTGATTAACATTAATCTTGGTTGAGATGATGTTTTATTAGCATTTTTAACAGCTTGCAAGTCCTGCCTAGTATTTTAGGTCTCCCTCTTTTGTCTTAGACCTAGGCAGTATAAAAAGCTAAGAAATCATCCAAAGAAAGAGTCCTAGCATAGCAGACTGAATGTTGGAAATGGAAAAAATTAACAGCTTTCTAGATTGTTCTGCACAGTTCCATGTACATCAGGAAATTGGTCATTAATAACCATAGTCCATTTTCTTGCCTCTTCATCAGTAATTTAGAAGTTCTCCAGTTATAGTTTCTCTTCTTCAACTTCCATGTCACTTCTTCCTTACCCTGCTTCTGTGTGAAATTACCTATAATTATTTTCTTTTCCCATATTCTTTTCTCTCTCTCTTTTAAAAATTAGTTCTAAGAGAATGGGTTTCAATATGCTCTGATTTTATTCACCTGCTCTGTAAGCTATCTCAAATATACCCTTTCCCCCATGCACAAACTTTGTGTGCTTGTTCTGGCTAGTTTAATGTTAATTTGACATTATGTGAAGAGGGAACCTTAACTGAGAAAATGCTCACACCAGATTGGTCTGTGGGCAACCCTGCGATTCACTTCTTTGATTAATTATTGATATGGAAGGGCCCAGCTCACTATGTCTACACTGCTCTTGAACTGGTGGTCTTAGATACTATAGGACAGTAGGTTAAGCAGACTACAAAGAGTAAGTCAGTAAGCAGTATTCTTGCAGGGGCTCTGCTTCCATTCAAATCATTTCCTCTCCAAGTATTTTACGGTCATATGTTTTATCATCACAATAGAAACTGTAAGAAGGACAACACCACCTACCTTTTTAAAAGGCCTATTGGACCCAACTTGTACTTCTCATATTTTTGGACATATGCTCTTCTTCTGGAGTGTGGTCAGTCTACCAGGGGCTTATTCTAAAGGAAACTAACTCTCTCTTCCTAGCAGCTATCAATTGCCACTCACCTAGAGGTAGGACTTTGTACCCATGTCTCCTGTTCATTTTGGAATTTGTCTGGCTTGAGTTTAAAATGAGTTACCCTATACTAGGTAATAATTACCCTACTAGATGCCATAGGCAAACAAAAAAATCTAATGGAAGGAATGAGTTTCTTCTTTTGGAGTTGTTTGTCAGTCAAGTCCCCAAATCTCCCAAATTGTAAGTTATTGCCAGTGATACTTATTACTATCCAGAATTTTGTGATAATATACAATTGTTGGAAACACCACACGCTTGAGTCACAGAACATAGAGAAATCAAGCTGGTATTCATCTGGAAGCTTCATCCCTTTTGGGGATTTATAGCACATTTATTATTTATATTTATAGCATATTTATTGTGCTAGAAGATGCTATGTACGGAGAAGGTAATCATTAATTAGCCTTTCTGAGCTATGAACCCTGCAAGCTACAGTAACTACTGGCTTGGCCAGACAACTGGTGTAATAGTCACATGAATATCAGGGCAGTAACAAACCACTTTATGATTGGATTTAGGGCTCACTCTACAAGATTGAAATCTACACCTGGCACTGTTGTCAGGTCAAGAAGCCATGAATAGACAGGCCCTAGACTTAGGGGAGAACTTACTGCTATTATTCTGCTGAAAGGACACAGTATTAACTGACTCCTAATGACTTATCCAGAGATCAACTTATTTCTCAACCGTCAAACTTCTGTTTGTTGTAGATGGAGATTGATGCAGAAATTTATGACTAGTCCAGGCACAGAGCATAATAGACTGTAGAACAGCTTTAAATAGGATAGCTATATCACACTCCTCTCAGGGCTCAGAGATCATCTCAGAAGAATAGGCAGAAAGATTGAAGAGCCAGAGTTGGTAGATGACTCCAAGGAAACAGTGATTTCTAGATGCACTAGGGTGGCTGCACATATGAATTTCCAGAACACTATGCATAAGGCCTGTAAAAGACCCATCCTTCTAATTGATTATAAACTATTATATTTGGTTCTAGCAGTTATTTGTTCCTCCATAATTTTTCAATAATGGCTGACCAATTCTTACTAGTTTTCTTATCATCAGAAGCCCATTCTTAACTTATGCCTTCTACTTAATACACTGCTGATAGGAAACAACATCCCCTTACAAGGCAGAGACCTAATCTCATATTCTTTATTTCTCTTTTGTCTTTACCTTTATGATGGTGACATACAATGGGGCTAGTAAGGCAGGAATTAGCCATCTAGATTTATTTGTCATGGTTTGGATTTTAGTAAGCCAAGAGCTAGGTAGCAATAGCTAGGTGTCCTGTTTTCTCAACTATCCAGAACAATGCATGAGGATTGAATTAGATGGTCTATCAACTTGCAAGTATTTGTTAAACTGATGCTGTACAGCACACCTATTACTGGGCACTGGGGAACAGAAGGTTGACTAGGACGTAGCTGCTTCATCCCAACGCCTCCACCATCTCATGTGAAGGCTGGTGTGTCAGTCATTGTGACATGTGGTAAAATTTATGAAAGTGAATAGAATTAAGGAGTATTTAACAAAGTAAACATATTTCCATAGGGTGGATTTAAATGCAAACAAGGATTCAAAAAGCATGTGAGGTGAAAACATCCTGAGGAAGAGAAGGAATCCAAATACTCCTTATGTGCATGGAAAAGAGTCAAGGCCCACAAATAAGAGAGCTTGTCATTATTCTTAAGAATATGTATCAAGGGATTATAAGAATATAGTTGGAGTTTTGAAAATTATCTAGTTATCTATGTTGTGACTACTAACTTTAAATTTACGAATAAGATATAGATACAATGGCAAAATAAGACTGAGTTAATTTTAATAAATTGGATACTAAGGCTCAGTGGTTAAGAACATTGATTGTTCTTCCAGAGCACATGGGTTCAAATTCCAGTATCCATGTGAGAGTTATAAACATCACTTATAACTCCAGTTCTAGGGCCATCTGATAACTTTCCTGAACTCCAAGGGTACCAGGCATGCTCATACATGCAGGCCAAACACCCATGTACATGAAATAGAAAGTAAGCAAATTAAGAAGACATTCATTGTCTCAACTGTTCATCAGCATTGACATTGTGAGTGAATACTTTAATTAAATTCCTTGGTAATAAAATCAACCATATGAGATAAGAAGATATAATCAAGAAATTTCATGTCTGGGGTTTTATGGTTAAATATTTGAAGGTATGGTTGGTTGACATAGTCCTCTACTCTGCAGAAAAACTCAGAAGACTGAACACATGCTCAGGTTCATTGTGAATCCTTACATGCAATACATCAAAGGCATTTCATAACATGGAATTTTAGAAAAAAATTCACATTTTTTCACATTAAATTATTGTTACTGCTTTCTTGCATAATGCCATTTGTATTAGTCTGGGTGAAATTTGCTTTCATAGACTAGAATTTAAGAAGTAAAATATTTGGTAAATTAGATAATGGCATAGCTAATACTGCGTTTAAAGAGTTTTCTCTGCATGATCCATCCATGAAGCAGAAAATACTATGCTGAAGAAATTTTGTTAATTCAAGGAAAGAGAAAACTTGATTCCAAAAGAAAAGAATGGTAAGAAATGCCTAAGGACAAATTGATCAGATAAAGTAATAATCAAAAAACACTGTCTTTTTATTAGTTAAACAGATATGCTAATCAGGTGAGAAAGGAGATTATCACATGTACAGCTAAGGTTTCACTCATGCATTTATCAGTATCATTATATATTCTCCTATCTGAATCTGTGTGCCATGGATAATTTTTGTTTAATTTAGTTCTAGATAGTTATATACTCCAATAGATTTTTAAAAAATGTTAAAAGCAATTCAGTCCTAATGGAATCAAATGTACTTTTTTCCCTTGACTAAGTAAGAGTCCCAAAGTACTAGGGACTCTATGCATTTAAAATAAAAATGTGGTGACACATGACTGTAATCTCAGTAGCTGGTGGAGGCAGGAGGAGCAGCTTCAAAGTTATCCAGAGCTAAATAATGACTTTGAGATTGTGAATAGCCTGCCTCAGAACAAAGAAAGAAAGATAGGAAGGAAGGAAGGAAGGAAGGAAGGAAGGAAGGAAGGAAGGAAGGAAGAAAGAAACAGAGAAAGAAAGAAGGAAAGAAAGAAAGGAAGGAAGGAAAAGAGGAAAAGAGAGAGGAAGGGAGGGAGGGAGGGAGGGAGAAGAAGAGAGAGAGAGAGAGAGAGAAAGAGAGAGAGAGAGAGAGAGAGAGAGAGAGAGAGAGAGAGAGAGAGAGAGAGAGGGAGAATAAAAATACTCAGAAGACCTGGTAGCTATGTAGCTTAGTGTGCCCCAGGACTTGCTATGTAGCCAAAGCTGCCTAGAACTCAGTCTCCTGTCTCAGTTTCCCCAGGGATGAGATTATAGATGGTTACATCATACCCAGTTAAAAAATATGGGAGTGAAGCCGGGCAGTGGTGGCGCACACCTTTAATCCCAGAACTTGGGAG
>NW_022196897.1:9315692-9317417 GCF_008632895.1 Mastomys coucha
GTTTTTTGGAGGGGAAACTGGGAATGGAGAAATTCGCATGTAAATAAAATATCTAAAATAAAAAAAAACAGTAGTTTTGACAATTTCATATACATGTACAGTGTATCTTGATCATATCCACCTAAACTGCAACACTTCCACCCCCATGATCCTCTCACTTTCTTTAAAAAGAAATTGTATAATACATTGAGTTCAATTTGTACTCACCTACCATACCCCCATAGGAAAATGACTCTCTTTTCCATGCAGTCATCAATTGCCAATAGCTCCTCAGCTTGGGGTGGAGCTTCATGGAGCTCTCTCAAGCCCATGCTAGAATAATTGACTTGATCTTGAACAGGTCTATGCAGGTAACCATAACTACTTTGATACATGAATTAAATGGTCATGTCATGTCCAGAAAACTACTTTCCATAGCACTTGCCATCATCCTCTAGTTCTTAATATGTTTAAAGTACTTGGCCTCAAATCCAAGCAGAAAACAGTTGGTTACCCACATAACAGTTATGCCATTATTGCAACCAAGGGCACATCTTGTCTTGTTAACATTACATTATCCACTGCTCGGTAAATTCATTGATGACTATTTTCCTACATATATCTTGACACTACAAAAGCTAGCCAGCAGGAAGGAAATTTCCTGTTCATTTATAGCTTGATTTCTCTTTTTTGTAAACAAGATATGTTTTTAACAATAGGTTATGTTGTATGCAACAATAGGTTGTGTGCAACCAAGAGGAATGGAAATAGCCTGTGTTGTTTGTAGAACTTCTGAGGGTCTTCTTAATCAATAACTTAATCAATAACTTAACTCAATCAATAACTCATAGGGAGGTATCTCATATCTGGTACTGAGATTTTCATTTACTAATCCATTGCTTTTGGGAATAGCTTTGTCTACCCATCCAGGTTATCTCTGTTCAAACTGTTTTTGTTGTTGTTATCATTAAATTGTGTATTTTAATTGGTGTACAATGTAGTGAGTTTATATAAGGCATATATATATGTATATACACATATACATATATATATATATATATGTACACACACACATGCTAAAACAAACTCTAGGTCCTCTCTTTGATTTATCCCATTCTCATCCCTGCTTCAAGTCTTTAACTCCCAGTATTCCATCTCTCCACTTTTATATATATGGGTTTTATTATTTTTTCATTTCATGATCCCTTTCTAGCATTCTGACCTCTTCCAGGTACTTAACATTAAGAAAGAAAGTCTCAAAATACAAAGCAAAATTCACATATGAGGAAGATATGTAGCATTTGTCTTTCTGAGCCTGGATTACCTCATTTTGTATAAGTTTTTCCAGTTCCATCTATTTTATTAAAAATGTTATTGAATTACCTTATTTTGTGTAATTTTTCCAGCTCCATCTATTTTATTAAAAATTTTATAATTTTACTTTTTCACATTCATATATGTACTATATTTTCAGTATCCATTCATTCATTTGTTAATGAACATCTGGGCCAATAATGATCATCTGTGGAGACAGATGAGCAAATACCTCTGTGATTGGATGGAGATTTCTTTAGGTATATACCCAGGAGTAACACAGCTGCATTGAATGAACTTGCATTTTTAAATTTTTTGAAACCTTTACACTGATGTATACAAAGGCAGAGCCAGTGTATACTGCCACCAATATAGTACAGAAGTGCTCCCCTTTCTCACATCCACCAGTAGTACAGAAGTGCTCCCCTTTCT
>NW_022196897.1:9317427-9321080 GCF_008632895.1 Mastomys coucha
AGTACAGAAGTGCTCCCCTTTCTCACATCCACCAGTAGTACAGAAGTGCTCCCCTTTCTCATATCCACACCAACATTTTTGTTACTTGGTCATTTGTTTCTTTGATGAAATAAATTCTGACTGGGATTTTCAAAGTAGTTTTAATTTAAAATTTTTGATAGCTAATAATGCTGAACACTTTGAAATATTTTTCAGCTATTTGAATGTCTTCTTTTGATAACTGTCTGTTCTGTAGCCCAGTTTTGATTGGGTTATTTCTTGATGTTTAGTTTTTGAGATCTTTCTATATTCTATATACTAACTGTTGAGTGTATAACAGATAAAGATTTTCTCTCATTCTTTGTACTACCTTTCCTTTAGAAAAAGTTTGCTCTAAAAGAACATTTTAATATCATGAGCCCCTGTTTGTCAGTGATTGGTCTCTTTATTTCCTGATCAGTTGAATTCTATTCAGAAGGTTCTCTTCTATGCATGTATTTTGAGATATATTCTCTACTTTTATTGTATCAGTTTCAGAGTTTCTGGTCTTATGCTGTGGTCTCTAATCCACTTAGATTTTTTTTTTTTTTTTTTTTTTTTTTTTTTTTTTTTTTTTTTTTTTTTTTTGTAAAATTTGATAGCTGAAGATCTAGTTTCATTTGTTGACATGTAGATAACCACTTTTCTCAGTACTATTTGGGGAAGACATGCAGTATCCAACAGGAAATGCATGCAAGAGTGGAGACTAAATAACAGGAAGAAATCAGAAGAATACTAAGGTGTGGAATTTCTGGCACAGTGGTCCTGAGTTACAATCTGAAGTTCTCATGTCTCTCTGGCTTTAGGAAGCTCCTTAGGTGTTGGGTGAGGTGGGAGGGTGGGAGCCATTGGTCTCTGCAGCCTCTGTGTTCTCTGTGGCTCTGGTGTGTGGGAAAGGAGTGGCTGCAAGACCTTTCCTGGCAGTTTCCTGACTCCAGCACAGTTTCCTGTCTCCAGTGTGGTGTGAAGAACTGCACTACCCCTACAGCTTCTACTGCCTCTGCCCTCTCTAGGCAGTTTAATTGGAATTTGGGAGGCTTGCAAACTGCCTCAGATTCTCCGCTCTCTGGTTTTCTTTCATGCAGAAAGCTCCTTTGGGTTAATAAATTCACTCACAAACTGTGACTTTTGTAGAATCAGAGCAGTTTACTCAGACTATGTCCTGTAACCTCCATTTTTATATACTTATGATAGAAAATACTGTATGCAAAACTTAATATTATATGGGAAACACCGAAATCAACAACTCTTTTTGTAAACACAAATTTAGAAATGTTTCCTAGAATAACTGATTGCTTTTGTCTTTAATTGATGGATTATTCAGGGTTACTGTGAATCAATACATTTTTCCCCTTTATACACCTTCCCTATGATTGTTTAAAGCATGGCACTGGGCACTTTTTCTATTTTCAGTAGAACTATCCTGAATCTTCTTTCTAAATCATCATGTTATTGGTTCCAGGTAATGAAAGTGTGAGAGAGGAAATAAAGAGTTTGAGAATGGAAAATAGAACTTAAGTTACTATAATATTTGAAACAAGTACAAAATTTGAAGCTAATCAGTAAAGAAGCTAATCATTTAAAAAATAGATTAAATACATTAACTTAAATTATACAAATTTGAGTCAAGTATGTACAGAAGGCATTGCTTCCGTACTTGTCTTCCACATCTGTACACATATGTGTACACACATGACACATGCACAGAAATTTATTCCCTAGACAAAAGTTAACATTTTCATTAACCTGGCTTATTTTACTCAAGAATTTCTGTATTATTTTAAATACAAAATATGTATTTGTCCTGAATTATGTGGATCATGAGGAGAGTAAATAATGATGATTGATGATTAAAAATCATAAGGATTATAAATCAGCTGGAGAAATTGGCTATAGTGAGTTAGATTTATTTTCCCAAAGAATAGATGAAATTATATCACTTACAAAGACTGCAACAAAGTATATTTTGCTGTTATTTGAAAAATTTCTTTGACCCTTCTTAACCAGGAATATAGTTCATTAATTTCCAAAACACATTTGAAATTTTTGCAACCCTTTTTTTGTAGATTAACTATAAAAAGAAATATTCTTTGTATACTGCTGTATCTTTAAGACATTCATAATTCCTTTTCCTAATAGGCAACAGAAGTTATACTTGTAATTATCCTTTTTTTGCATAAGAGGAAAACATATGGGTGCCTTATAGAGTCTGTGTAGGATACTCCATTGTGGATTGTCTCATGGCCTGACTCTGGAATGGGGACTTTAAAGTAAGTTCCCTAACTCTATAACTTCTTATAGGTTAAAATTATGTAGGTTAATTTATAAATTAGGTTTTTTTTATCTTGCCATTTTTGGGCCAAATATGGTTTTATTGCCACTTAATAGTCAATTGACTAATAAAAGATGAATGAGATCACAATTAGTTAAATCAAGGAAAGAAATGTTGATTAAAGTAATTAAGCAACCAACTTTAGATGGGTGATAGTAGGCAGAAACTCAGAGCCAAATTATTCAACAGAATTTTAATCAATATTAAAATCATGTTAATTTTAATGTTCTTAAAAATAAAAAGAGTGGGATTTCTTTTTTAATCAGCTTAGTTTGTACAGCAGGACACCTTTAGTTTATAAAGTCATGTTCCTTTCAATTGCCTGAGTCATGCTTCTGACTCACTGGGCTGCCTTTGAGATTGAAAAGTCATTAAATTTTTGGGGAAATTAGGCTGCTGATCATCACTGTTTGTACTTGGTAGAGAAAGTAGATTATAGAGATAAAAAGACAATATGGAAAGCAAGCCTAGAGTTTGTATGCCTTCTTTCCATCTGCTGAAGGGTTCAGCAATGATTTCTATGTTACAACTGGTAAGAAAGTTGTAACACAGAAGTAGTTCCTACAGTCACTAAGAACTTCCTGTTTTTCCCCATAAGAACACAGAAATACTTTGCCATATAGACACTTACATTTTCTTTGCTGTTTAAAACATAGAGACAATTGATGCATGTTGACTCATGAGTTAATACTGATCAGATTGTTTTTAAAAGAAGATATGAGCTGGTCTCTCTGGGCTGGTGTCTTGAGCAGACCTTAGGTGCAAGCTCTGTAGCCAGTCCCACAACACCCAGAGGAAGCTCCACTCCCAGGTACTCTGATACTCTCAGGATCAGAGGTGAGGAGGACCCAACATCTGTCCCAACACCAGGAGTAACTGGGACCTGTGGGACCCAGGCACAGAGGAACTCCGCCAGCAGAGTGGCTCTGGTTCCTTCTGGTCTCTCTGGGCTGGTGTCCTGAGCAGACCTTGGGTGCAAGCTCCACAGCCTGTCCCACAACACCAAGAGGAAGCTGCTACACTCCCAGATGCTTTAACAATCTTAGAGTCACAGGATCTCAGAATCACAGAGACTGCCTGACTCTGAAGAGTTCTGATACAACCAGGATCACAGGAAGGACTGACTCTAGTCAGATTTAGCAAGGGCAGGTAGCACTAGAGATAACTAGATGGCAGGGGGCAAGCATAAGAAAATAAATAACACAAACAAAGGTTACTTGGCATCATCAGAACCCAATTCTCCCATCATTTCAAGTCCTGGATACACCATCACACCGGAAACGCAAGATTCAGATCTAAAATC
>NW_022196897.1:9322407-9346280 GCF_008632895.1 Mastomys coucha
CTTGCTGTGTACAACATAAGGGTCTTGAAATCTTGCTTCTCCTATCTCAGCCTTTCTATTAGTAGTATCGTTTATTTCATGTTTTTATACTATATTATGGTTTCAGAACAGCTTATATTTCTTATTATTTCAAAAGTATGTATATACCCAAGGGAGACATAGACAATTAACTTGGGATGTGGCTTGTAGGGAAGAAAACAACAAGAGTGAGACTCAATGCTTTGCTTGACATTTATAGCTCTTGTATCAAGTTTGAAGAAGAGGACTTTACAAATTACTCTTTCTCTGATATTAATGCTTCTCCAAATTATCACAGCCAATGAACCAGATTCTTACCCACACTTAGTGTCTGTGCCACCCTCCAAGCAGAACCACTGTTCATTGAAACAGTTGGAGAATGACTTTATAGATAGACTATCTTAATACACACCATTTCTTAAATGAATGTAACCTGTTCTCTGTGGACTGAGAATGAAGTCACTCACTCAAGTCAAATAGCTTTGACCATACCAGGAAGTCTGTATCCAAAAATCATGCCTACAATTCATTCCTTGGCACAGCAGAACTGTCAACTCTCAGCTTAGCTACGATGGAGTTAAAATCCTTCGGTGATTTGAGGGTCATTGAAGTACAGTCTTATTACAATTAAATCCAATGTCTAAAAATTGTTCTTATTTTGGGCTTATACCACAGTAAGGGCCAAGACTTTAAACAGTACTAAGTATAAAACAAACAAACAAAAAGACTTTATATATTTATGTTCATTTAAGAAAATACTAGTAGTGATGTATTATTTTGAAATATACAGTTAATATGTTTGGGCTTATTTGAAATTTATACTGAGAAAAATGTATGTATTTTCAGTATTCCTCTAGACAAGAACCTACATAACACTGTTAAATTGTTTGTTGTTTTATATCAGACAACTTTTATAGTACTCATTTTTATTGTTTAATATTTTATAAATTTTAAGGAATATGACAAAAAAAGATATTGTAGGTATTGAAGAGGGGGTCTCTGGGAGGAGTTGGGGTACAAAAGGGAAACAAGAATGTGATTTAATTCTATTTACTTACAATATGTTTTTAAATGTTAACAAATTCAGACAAATTGAAATCATGTAGCTTTTCTCATCATAATACAATAAAAGTTTTAAAAAAAGAAGATATGAAATTGACTGTCTTGTTATTATTTCATGTGAAACCGTTTCCATTCCAATCCACTACTTTACTTAGTCCTCCTTATATTTTACCTCCTCATGTTGGTTCCCACCTACCCTAGCCTTTGCTAAAATCTGGAGTTACCTACTTTTTGTTTCTGACTACAGTTATCTTTTAGTTCTAAATATACCTTATATCCATCTTTTACCTGACATTTTAACATTAAAGCCAGGGTCTAAACTGTCTTGTGACTTTTGTTGTCTTCTATAGTAGTCTCATAAATGACCCTTCTCTTTATCTGTTTCCTTTTTATGGCTCCCTCAACATCATAAAAATAATTTTCATCTTTATATATAAACACAAAAAAACCTGGCATAGCTGAAACAATCCTGTTTAATAAAACAATTGTTGGAAGTATACTACCTCAGATTTTAAGCTATACTACAGAGCTATAGTTATAAAAACAGCATTGCACTGGCCAAAAATTAGATACCTTTGTCAGTAGAATCTAATTGAAGAACTAAATGTAAGTCCATGGACCTAGACATATCTGATTTTTGACAAAGAATCCAAAAATATATACTATATAAAAGACAGAGAGTATTTTCAGCAAATGTACCACTGTTCAATCTGGATAGCTGCATGAAGAGCGTAGATACAAACAGGTCTATCTTGTCATCCAGCACAGAGCTTAACTCCAAATGGTCAAAGGTCTCCGTATAAGATCAAATACCCTGAATTTGATAGAAGAGAAAGTGGGGATAGGTGTGACCTCACTGGCACAGGAAGACTTTCTGAACAGAACACTAATAGCATAGGTACAAAGAACAACAATTAATAAATGGTACCTCATGAAACTGAAAAGCTTCTTCATGAGAAAGGACACCATAATTTAGGCAAAGCATCAAGCTACAGAATGTGAAAAGATTTTTCTCTTTGTTTTTTCGAGACAGGGTTTCTCTGTGTAGCCCTAGCTTTCCTGGAACTCATTCTGTAGACTAGGCTTGCCTCAAACTCAGAAATCCACCTGCCTCTGCCTCCCAAGTGTTAGGATTGAAGGCGGTCACCACCACCACCCGGTGAAAAGATATTTTTTTTTAATCAATTGTACATCTAAAATAGGGTTAAGATATAAAATATATAAAAAATACAAATAATACCAAGAAAACAAATAACAATTAGAAATAGGGTATGGAACTAGACAAGGGACTTCAAAAGATGAAACATAAATAATTGAGAAACACTTAAAGAGGTATTCAATATTCTTAGACATCAGGGAAATGGAAATCAAAACTACTTTGAGATTTTATCCTGCAGTCATCAGAATGGTCAAGATCAGTTAAACCAATGACCATCATGCTGGTAAGGTTGTAGAGAAAGGGGAGCACTCACCTTCTACTTGTAGGAGTGCAAACTTGTATAACCACTATGGAAAGTAGTGTGTTGGCTTGTCAGAAAGCTGGGAATACATCAACATTGAGACCCAGCTATATCACTCTTGGATGTATACACAAAGGATTCTGTATCCTAGTACAGATATACTGGCTCATCCATGTTCTTTGCTGCTCTACTTATGACAGTCAGAAACTAGAAACAGCCAGAAACTAGAAATAGCCTAGCTGTCCACCAACTGGTGAATGAATAATAAAAATGTGGTACAGTTATACAATGGAATATATTCAGCTATTAAAAAATTATGAAATTTTCAGTAAATGCCCATGAGTGGTATAGCTGTGTCTGAAGTAGCTCTATTCCCAAATTTCTGAGGAACCACCATTTTGATTTCCATAGTGATTGTACAAGATTGCACTCCCATCAGCAATGGAGGTGTGTTCCCTGCAATCCACATCCTCACCACCAGGAGCAGTCACTTGTTTTATGATCTTAGCCATTCTGACAGGTATAAAATGGAATCTCAAAGTAGTTTTGATTTACATTTCCACACACACATACTTCTACCTCTAACAACAAAAATAACAGGAGGTAACAATCATTACTCCTTAATATCTCTTAACATCAATGAACTCAATTCCCCAGTAAACAGACATAGACTAACAGATTGGACATGTAAACAGGACCCAACTTTTTGCTACATACAGGAAGCACACCTCAGTGACAGAGACAGACACTACCTCAGAGTAAAGAGCTGGAAAACAATTTTTCAAGCAAATGGTCCCAAGAAACAAGCTGGAGTAGCCATTCAAATATTGAATAAAATCAACTTTCAACCAAAATTTAATCAAAAAAGATAAGGAAGGACTCTTAATACTCGTAAAAGGAAAAATCTACCAAGATGACCTCTCAATTCTGAACATCTATGCTCCAAATATAAGGGTACCACATTCATAAAAGAAACTTTACTAAAGCTCAAAGCACACATTGCATCTCACACAATAATAGTGAGAGACTTCACCACCCTACTCTCATCAATGGACAGATCATGGAAACAGAAATTAAACAAAGACACAGTGAAACAAACAGAAGTTATGAACCAAATGGATTTAACACACATAAATACACACATATATGTGTACATATACATACATATATGTACAAATATACATACATATATATGCATATACATATATGCATATATATGACATTTAATCATAAAACAAAAGAATATACCTTCTTCTCAGCACCTCATGGTACCTTCTCCAAAATTGACCACATAATTGGTAATAAAACATGCATCAGCAGATAGAAGAAGATTGAAATAATCCCATGCATCCTATTAGATCAGGAGGAGACCTAAGGCTGGTCTACAATAACAACAACAACAACAACAAAAAAACCCAAAAAAACAGAAATCCACATACACATGGAAGCTGAATGATAGCTTGGTCAAGGAAGAAAAAAGAAAATAAAGACGTTTTAGAATTCAATGAAAATGAAGGTACAACATACCCAAAGTTTTGGGACACAATGAAAGCAGTGCTAAGAGGAAAACTCATAGCTCTGAGTGCCTCCAAAAAGAAGCTGGAGAGAATGTATACTAGTAGCTTAACAGCTCATCTAAAAGCTCTAGAACAAAAAGAAGTAAATACACCCAAGAGGAGTACATAGCAGGAAATTATCAAACTCAGGGATGAAATCAACCAAGAAGAAACAAAAAGAACTACACAAAGAATCAACCAAACCAGGAGCTGATTCTTTGAGAAAATCAACAAGATAGATAAATCCTTAGCCAGACTAACCAGAGGGCAACAGAGACAGTATCCAAATTAAGAAAATCAGAAATGAAAAGGGAGACATAGCAATAGAACCTGAGGAAATCCAAAAAAAAAAAAAAAAAAAAAAAAAAAAAAAAAAAAAAAAAAAAAAAAAAAAAAAAAATCCATGAGATCCTACTACAAAAGTCTACACTCAACAAAACTGGAAAATCACTTTGAAATGGAAAACTTTCTAGACAGATAACAGGTACCAAGGTTAAATCAGGATCAGCTAAACAATCTAAACAGTCCCATAACCCCTAAAGAAATGGAAGCGTTCATTAAAAGTGTCTCAACCAAAAAAAGTCTAGGACCAGATAGGTTTTAGTGCAGAATTCTATCAGATCTTCAAAAAGACTTGATACCAATACTCTTCAAACGATTCCACAAAATAGAAACAGAAGGAACACTACCCAATTCATTCTACGAAGCCACAGTTATGCTGATACCAAAACCACACAAAGATCCAACAAAGAAAGAGAACTTCAGAACAATTTCCCTTATGAATATCGATGTAAAAATACTCAATAAAATTCTCTCAAGCTGAATCTAAGAACACATCAAAATGACCATCCATCATGATCAAGTAGGCTTCAGTCCAGGGATGCAGGGATGGTTCAATATACAAAAATCTATCAATGTAATTCACCCTATAAACAAACTCAAAGAAAAAAACCACATGATCATTTGACAAAAGCCAATACCCCTTTACAATAAGTCTTGGAAAGATCAGGAATTCAAGGTCCATACCTAAACATAGTTAAAGCAATATATACAGCAAACCATTAGCCAACATCAATCTAAATGGAGAGAAACTTGAAGCAATCCCACTAAAATCAGGAACTAGACAAGGCTACCCACTCTCCCTACCTATTCAATATTGTACTTGAAGTCCTAACCAGAGCAACAAAAAAATATCAAAGGGATACAAATTGGAAAGGAAGAAGTCAAAATATCACTATTTGCAGATGGTATGATAGTATACTTAAGTGACCCCAAAATTCCACCAGAGAAATCCTAAACCTGATAAACAACTTCAGCAAAGTAGCTGGATATAAAATTAACTCAATCAAATTAGTGGACTTCCTCTACTACACAAAGGACAAATAGGCTAACAAAGAAATTAGAGAAACAACACCCTTCACAATAGTCACAAATAATATAAAATACCTTGGTGTGACTCTAACTAAGCAAATGAAAGATTTGTATGAGAAGAACTTCAAGTCTCTGGAAAAAAAAAACGAAGAAGATCGCAGAAGATGAAAAGATCTTCCATGCTCATGGATTGGCAGGATTAATATAGTAAAAATGGTCATCTTGCCAAAAGCAATCTACAGATTCAATGCGATCTCCATCAAAATTCTAACTCCATTCTTCACAGACTTGGAAAGAGCAATTTCCAAATGCACCTGCAATAACAAAAAATCCTAGGAAAGTGAAAACTATTCTCAACAATTAAAGAACCTTTGGTGGAATCACCATCCTTGACCTTAAGCTGCACTACATAGCAATTGTGATAAAAAAAAAACCGCATGGTATTGGTGCAGTGACAGGCAGGCAGACCAATGGAATAGAATTGAAGACCCAGAAATGAACCCACACCTCTATGATCATTTGATCTTTGACAAAGGAGCTAAAACCATACAGTAGAAAAAAGACAGCATTTTCAACAAATGGTGCTGGTTCAACTGGCAGTTAGCATGTAGAAGAATGCAAATCCATTCATTCTTATCTCCTTGTACAAAGCTCAAGTCCAAGTGGATCAAGGACCTCCTCATCAAACCAGATACACTGAAACTAATGCAAAAGAATGTGGGGAAGAAACTTGAGCACGTGGGCACAGGGGAAATTTTCCTGAATAGTATACCAATAGCTCTAAGATCAAGAATTGACAAATGAGACCTCATAAAATTACACAGCTTCTGTAAGGCAAAGGACACTGTCAATAGGACAAAAGTGCAACCAACAGATTGGGAAAAGATATTTACCAATCCTATATCTGATAGAGGGCTAATATCCAATATATATACAAAGAACTCAAGAAGTTAGACTCCAGAGAACCAAATAACCCTAATGGGGTCCAGAGCTAAACAAAGTATTTTCAACTGATGAATACCGAATGACTGAGAAGCAATTAAAGAAATGTTCAGCATCCTTAGTCATCAGGAAATGCAAATCAAAACAACTCTGAGATTCCACCCCATACCAGTAGAATGTCTAAGATCAAAAATTTAAGTGACAGCAGATGCTGGGGAGGTTGTAGAGAAAGAGGAACACTCCTTCATTGCTGGTGGGATTGCAAGCTGGAACAACCATTCTGGAAATCAGTTTGGCAGTTCCTTAGAAAATTGGACATAGTACTACCAGAGGACCCGGCTCTACAACTCTTTGGCATATACCCAGAAGATGCTCCAACATGCATTAAGGACTCATGCTCCACTATGTTCATAGCAGCCTATTTATAATAGCCAGAAACTGGAAACAACCCAGATGTCCCTCAAAAGAGGAATGGATACAGAAAAATGTGGTACATTTACAAAATGAATTTATGAAATTCTTAGGCAAATGGATGGATCTAGAGGATATCATCCTGGGTGAAATAACCCAATCACAAAAGAAAACACATGGTATGCATTCACTGATAAGTGGATATTTTCCCAGAAGCTTGGACTACCCAAGATACAATCCACAAACCACAAGAAACTAAAGAAGAAGGAAGATCAAAGTGTGGATACTTTGATCCTTCTGAGAAGAGGGAACAAAATACCCATGGAAGGAGTTGCAGAGAGAAACTATGGAGTAGTGACTGAAGGAAGGACAATCCAGAGACTTCCCCAACTGGGGATACACCTCATATTCAATGACTAAATCCAGATGCTATTGTGGATCCCAGCAAGTGCTGGCTGACAGGAGCCTGATATAGCTGTTTCCTGAGAGGCTCCTACAGTACCCGACTATTACAGAAGTAGAGGCTCACAGCCATCCATTGGACTGAGCACAGGGTTCCCAATGAAGGAGCTAGAGAAAGGACCCAAGGAGCTGAAGGGTTTCAGCACCTTAGGAGGAACAACAATATGAACTACCTAGCACCTTCAGAGCTCCCAGGGACTAAACCACCAACCAAAGTACACATGGCGGGACTCATAGCTCCAGCTGCATATGTAGCAGAGGATGGCATATCTGTCATCAATGGGAGGAGAGGCCCTTGGTCCTGTGAAGGTTCTATGACCCAGAGTAGTGGGGGAATGCCAGGACCAGGAAGCAGGAGAGGGTGGGTTTTTGAGCAGGGGGAGGTGGGAGGGAACAGGCTTTTTCCCCTCCCTGGAGGGGAAACTGGGAAAGGAAATATCATTTGAGATGTAAATAAAGAATATATGTGTATACATATATATGTATATGTATATATACATACACACACATATATGTATAAGGGTGTTGTTTCCCTAATTTCACACATATATATGTGAAATTAGGGAAACAACACCCTTCACAATAGTCACAAATAAAATAAAATATCTTGGTGTGACTCTAACTAAGTAAGTGAAAGATCTGTATGACAAGAACTTCAATTCTCTGAAGAAAGAAATTGAATATCTCAGAAGATGGAAAGATCTCACACGCTCATGAATTGGTAGGATTAATATAGTAAAAATGGCTATCTTGCCAAAGGCAATCTACAGATTTAATGCAATTCCCATCCAAATTTCAACTCAATTCTTCACAGTGTTAGAAAGAGCCATTTCCAAATTCATCTGGAATAACAAAAAACTTAGGATAGCAAAAACTTTTCTCAACAATAAAAGAACTTCTGGGGAAATCACCATCCCTGACCTCAAGCTGTATTACTGCGCAATAGTGATAAAACTGCATAGTATTGGTACAGAGACAGGTAGGTAGAGCAACATAACTGAAGACCCAGAAATGAACTCACACACCTATGGTCACTTGATCTTTTACAAAGGAGGTAAAACAATCCAGTGGAAAAAAAGAGTATTTTCAATGAATGGTGCTGGTTCAACTGGCGGTTAGCATGTAAAAGAATGCAAATCCATCCATTCTTATCTCCTGTACAAAGGTCTAGTCCAAGTGGATCAAGGACCTCCACAGGTCCAGATACACTGAAACTAATAGAAAAGAACATGGGGAACAGCCTCGAGTACATGGGCACAGGGGAAAATTTCCTGAACAGAACACCAGTGACTTGTGCTGTAAGATCAGGAATCAACAAATGGGATCTCATCAAAATGCAAAGCTTCTGTAAGGCAAAGGATACTGTCAACAGGACAAAAGGGCAACCAACAGACTGGGAAAAGATCTTTACCAACCCTACATCCAATAGAGGGCTAATATCCAATATATACAAAGAACTCAAGAAATTAGACTCTGGAGAACCAAATAACCCTATTAAAAAATGAGGAACAGACCTAAACAGAGAATTCTCAACTGAGGAATACTGAATGGCTGAGAAGCACCTAAAGAAATGTTGAAGTTGATACAATCACTCTAGAAATCAGTCTGGTGTTTCCTCAGAAAATTGGACATAGTATTACCTGAGTACATAGCTATACCACTTCTGGACATATACCCAGAAATGCTCCAACAATTAACAAGGACACACACTTTGATATGTTCAAATAGCTGCCTTATTTATAATAGCCAGAAGCTGGAAATAACCCAGATGTCCTTCAACAGAGGAATGGATACAGATAATGTGGGACTACTCAGCTATTAAAAATAATGAATTCATGAAATTCTTAGGCAAATGAATGGAACTAGAAAATATCATCCTGAGTGAGATAACTCAACCACAATAGAACATACATGGTATGCACTCATTGATAAGTGGATATTAGCCCAGAAGTTCGGAATACTCAAGATTTATAGACCATGTGTAGCTCAAGAAAAGGAAGACCAAAGTGTGGACACTTCAGTCCTTCTTAGAAGGGGAAACAAAATACTCATAGGAGCAAGCATGAAGACAAGTGTCCAGAGATTGAAGGAAAGGCCATCCAGAGACTGCCTCACCTGGGGCGCCATCCATTATACTGACACCAAACCCAGACACTATTGTGGATGCCAACAAGTTCTTGCTGACAGGAGCCTGATATCCCTGTCTCCTGAGAGACTGTTTCAGAGCCCAGAAAGTACAGAGGCTAAAGCTCCCAGCGTGTGTTCTCCAATGGGGCAGTTAGAGAAAGGACTGAAGGAGCTGAAGGGGTTTGCAAACCATAGGAAGAACAGCAATATCAACCAACCAGAGCTTCTAGGAACTAAACCACCAACCAAAGAGTATACAAGGAGGGTCCCATGGCTCCAGCTGCATATGTAGCAGAGGATGGCCTTGTCAGACATCAGTGGCAGGAGAGGCCCTTGGTCCTGGGAAGGCTCTATACCCCAGTGTAGGGGAATGCCAGGAAGGGCAGGCAGGAGTGAGTGGGTGGGTGGGTGAGCATCCTCACAGAAGCAGGGGACAGGAGGATGGAATAGGGGGCTTCAGGAGAAGAAATTGGGAAAGGGGACAACATTTGAAATGTAAATACATAAAATATCCAATAAAAATTGGGAAAAAGAGAAAAAACATAAAGTTGGATAGGTGGGTAAGGATGTGGGGAGAATCTGGAAGGCATTTGTGGAGGGGAGAGTATGATTAGAATAAATTGTATGAAAAAGATTTCCTAATAAATAGGATTTAAAATAGGAAAAAGAAAGAAATCAGACGCTCTTTTTCTGCAGTCCAGAACAGACAAAGCAAAGAATATTTGTGGTTTTTGTTCTTGCTCCTTTACTGTTCAGATAAAATGTAAATCAACCCAGTGGGAAATTTCGCCTCTTGAATGTGTCAAGCTCTACCCGCAGAAGCATTTCCCTTCCCATTGCACACTTTTCTCAAACCTCTATAAAGCTCTCATCTTTAGAACTCTGCTTAAACATTACTTTACAAAAAGACTTGTTTTGTAAAATAAAATGACTTGGGTCAGAAACCTTAGAAGCAGAGACTCTCGTATGTATTCTTAGATATTTTTGAGGGAGTGCTTCCAGAAGAGGGGAAATGAAATATTTCAGGGTCAGAGAGAAACACTCAGCAGGATGCTTAATTGCCGACAAAACCCTCATCCTCTTATCTCCAGGATGTCTGTGCACAATACTAGTCAATCACTGGCTGTGCTCAGGATGGAGATGATGGGGATGGTCTCTGGGTGAGTTGAAGAACTCTCCAGAAGAAAAGTTCTGCTTTGAAACTGATAGAGGCTAATACAAACTAATGGTGAGAAATCTGTTTCAATCACTAGCAAACAGTGTCTGTTACAAGTAGCCTCCCCAATAAGGAATCCTGCTTAAGTTTCCACTGTTACATGAAAGTTATTGTGTTTAGTTGTCTATATATCATCTGTCTATCTATCTATCTATCTATCTATCTATCTATCTATCTATCTATCCATTGTCTATCTACCATCTATCATCAATCAATCTTTAACATCTATCATTTGAATATCTCTATCATCTATATACCCATCTATCTTTCTCTATCTTATCTACTCATCACCTAGTATAATCTTTTATACTATTTTCTTTTCAAAGTTAAAGTGACGCCTTTATAAGGAGAGTTTTTCCTCTGCTGCAAATGGTGAGATAAATACCTGTATATTGAAAATAACAAGCAAGAAAGATTCAGACTGATAGCTATTATGTGTTTACAACATGCCAGGTACAGAGAATTCTAAACAATCTCATTAATTACTACTTCATAACTGTCAGAATAGTTTAGAAGAAATGTATCACTACTATCTCCATTTAACAGATGAGAATACTAAGATGTGTGCTAATGCGTTAAGGCAGTTGTAGGTCTGGGGTTCAACTCACTACCCCCATATAACTATTTTTTCAGTGTGAAGGGAATAAGCAGCTGTGTTAGATTCTTCAAGCATTTCATATGTAGTTTCACATTTCATTTTTAAGATTTATTTTAAATTACGTCTCTGTGTATATTAGTCAATGTTCTCTAGAGAAACGTAACTTAAAGAATGAATCTCTCTCCCTTCCTCTCTCTTTCCATAGCACATATACAATACATTATAAATACATTATATAATTTATTTTATATTATACACATATTATATATAACTCTATATATAATACACAAAGGACATTTATTAGAATGGCTTACAGGCTGTGCTCCAGCCATTCCAACAATAGCTGCCTATGAATGGAAGGTCCAAGAATTCAGTAGTTGTTCATTCCGTGAGGCTGGATGTCTCAACTTGTCTTCAGTATCAGCCAGAAGCCTGAAGAAGTAGACTCTAATGCCAGTGAAGGAAGGGACTTGTTAGTGAGAGTGAGAGCATGTAGGCACACACAAAAAAAGAGAGCTTCCTTCTTCCATGTCCTTTAATATGGACTTCTAGCAGAAGGTGTGGTCCATATCAAAGGAGGATTTTCCCACCTCAAAAGATTTGGATTAAGACAAAAAAAAATCCCTCATAGGTATGCTCAGACACTTGGGTTTTAGTTAACTTCAGCTGTAGTCAAGCTGACAACCAAGAACAGCCATTATAGTGTGTGTGCCTGTGTGTGGGTGTGTCCATGTGAATGAGTGCCCAAGAAGGTCAGATACATCAGATCTCCCTGGAACTAGTTATAGGCGATGATGAACTGTGTGATGTGGACTTTGGGGATCAAATTCTGGCGCTCTGCTGGCACCTGTGATGGAGGCCTGTATTTTAACTAGCTGTCTGTTACTTAATGATTTGTTGTCATATGAAGAATTTCATTCCATACATATTCATCCAAAGTTTGAAAGAGATGTTGCTCTACATTGGACATGGCCATCTTTGTGGACTAGAGCAGTTTTCTTTCTCTTTATGCTTCTCTATGCCTTGAATTTAAAGTGAGTAGTTCTGCCCAGGTGAACAAATCTGGAGTATAGTAATGCTTGTCATTAGTCTTAAGGGTATGTTATGAAAGAATCAACATGTAAGTAAAAAAGTGAAGTAATGTGCAGGTATCTCAACTTGCAAAGAATTGCTGGAAAAGCAAAGTAGACAAGGCCAGATAAACAGACATTTCTTTAACATTGCTCTCAACAAGCTGTACCTGCCTGCTTTTGTTAGGGTTCATCACTGCCTATGCCAGCTTGGCTAGCCTCTGTGCATCTTGGGATTTTCCTATCTCTACCACTCATCACAACATAGGATTGCAGGGATCACTGATACCTGTGTCTGGCTTTACATGGGTTCCAGGGATCAAAACACAGGGCCTCAAACTCACACAGTGAATGATTTTCACACTGAGACATCTCCCCAAACTCTGGTCCCTCTCTAATTTTTAAACCTTCAGTTCCTCTATTTACCTAGCTTGGTAAGGCTCAGGCAAGAATACAGTTTCAACAGGCAACACAGATGTATGTTGTAGTTGTTTAAATGCTCTAATCTCATGAAAGAAATCTAGATTTCTGGGTGAGCTATTTTGAGGCTCCTGGGGTAAACTAGAATATCAGTGAAGAAGGTGAAATCTCCCCATGCCATCCATATACAATGTTTACTGACTCACACTGCGATAGCTTGCAAGGATTCCAGCTGAAAGCACATGCCAGCCATTGATTGGCTGAGGAGCTAAACAAGATGCTGACTGGTCTGAGCTTCACATTTTGTCTGTCTTTATGGGCATATGATGAGGGTCCTTCTACAATGTTAAATATTGGGGTCCAGTAGTCACCTCAAAAAACACATGAACATACACCTGACAGGGATAGTTTATTTAGTGTTTGCTCCAGGATAGATCAATCAGGGCCACAGATCAGACCTGGGAGTTGGCTGTGACATTAAGTCCAGATCTTATAGGGTTTTAAAACCTGAAATCTACCAACATTTATACCAAGTTTTCCCACCAATCAGGATTTAGGGACATTTATACCAAGTTTTCCCACCAATCAGGATTTAGGGATTGGGGACTTCCTCAGGAACATGTCTTTGTTTTACACTTACTCTGCTTCCATTGTTTTGGGTATTCAACTGTGGCATGGGACTTGTCTTGTTTAACATTCATGTCTTATCTAGCCAATCAGGAATTCAGTTACCCATTTACATGTCTTTTTCTGCTAAGTAGAATGTCAATTCAGTGGGAGGTCTTAGAAACTTAAACTTTATGTGACCCCCCCCTACTCAAAATAAAGTTTTACTCCAAACGGCGTCTTATATTGATGCAGGTGACTTTTTTATGTTGGGGTCCCAGGGACAGCTTATAAAGGCAAAAAACCATAAAAGCTCATACATAGGTGCAGTAAGTGCTGCTGGGCAGTTGGTTTGGGTCCAAGCTCATTGGGGCTAACTATACAGTACAGTTCTAACTGGCTTTTATTGTGATTGGTTTCCAAGAACACCAAAGCACAGAACATAACAGAATATGCAGTCAACCTGGGCATGAGAAAGTTTTCTAGTAACAGCACAAGAGAAAGTTTTCTTATGACATTAGTAACAGCACAAAATGTCAGGCTAGATAGGCCGCAGTTACCTAGGCCTTAACATTTTACCTAGGTCTTAATGTTTGTTGTTATACTGTCTAGACTCCACCCCCACAGTTACCTGGCAACAGCTAGGTATGCTCCTCCCCTAGGTTACCTGGCAACAGCCAGGTAGGCCTGGCCCTATAAAAGGGGCTGCTTGCCCCCTCCTCTCTCTCTCACTCCTGCTTCTCTCCCTTGCCTCTTGCTCCCTTGTTCTCTCTCTCTCCCCATCCCCTTCCCCCCTCTCTCCACATGGTCATGTCCAGCCTCTACTTCTACTTCTCTGCTCTCTCCTCTCTGCCTTTCTCTGCCTCTACTACCCTGTTAACTCCCCTCCCCATGCCCTGAATAAACTCTATTCTATACTATACCAGAGTGTGTCTGGTCCCTCAGGGAGAAGAGATGCCATGGCCTTGGCCCTCTGAGGCAACCCTTTCCCCCATACCCTGTCAGAACATATTCTTACAGCTCTTTCTCTTTTTATGATCACAACAACATTGAACACAGGGACACCTGACAGATGTAAGTTAATAACAGCTTAGATCATGTCCTGACATGTTTGTGGGTAACTTGTACTTGGAAATCTTCCTAGGAATTCTATTTTTTGCTTGAATTTAGCTGTGATTGTTTTTCTCTATCTTGTTTATTATTAAATACTTTTTTGTTTTTGTTCTTTATTATTATTATTTTTTAATGTCGCAAGCTTTTGGTATTATATAAGATTACTGAACAAAGATTTTTTTTCAGAGCAAATTTTAAAATGGATATCTTCAGAGATATTTAAATTTTTTCACTAGTTTATAAACAGTATAAATTATGATTGTACTGTCAAAATACATTTTTAGAAAGTTTTCCTTATTGATTGAGAATCATTACAATGTTACATGACAAATTTTAAATCTAAAATTGTGCTTCAGTTTTCCCTTTGTCTCCATTAATTAATTAATTTATGTATTCACCTTATATCCGGTCCCTTCCTACCCTTCCCAGTTCCTTCTTGCACAATCATTTACTTCTCCTCTACTTGACTTCTCCTCTGAGAGAGTTGTGACCCATGGGTTTTCCCCAACCCTGGCACACCAAGTCTCTGTAGGGCTGGTTGCATTCTCTCCCACTGAGGCCAGGCAAGGGATGTGCAGAACCTAGTTTTCTTAAGGGTACAGTGATAGGTGCTTCCCCTACACATCTTATACTTTCAGTCTTTCCATATATATTTATGTATGTGTGTGTATGTATATATATACACATGTATATATATATATATATATATGTATATAAGTATACAAGTAAAAAGTAAAAATATGTATATATACATGTATATATAAAAGAAAAAATATATATGTGTATATATATATATAATATACATATACACACACACACACACATATATATATATATATATATATATATATATATATATATATATATATATATATATATATATATATATATATATATGTTTTCCAGTTTCTGGCTATTTTTTTTCTTTTTACTTTTGTCTTTATCACTTTAGCCTGAGTCCTGGCTTTGTATATGAAAGATCCTATCTTAAGCACACTTCTCCCTGTGTTCACAGATGTTTAATTATTTTAAAAATTCTTAATTGCAAGTTGCTTAGGCATTTGGACTTAAGTCTTGGTTACTTCTGATTCTCTGTCTACCATTTAATAAAGCTATTGGTAGGTGAGCCCTGCATCTTTACTACTGTGACCATTATACCTACCTTCAGAGTTCACTGTTAACTTCATTTCTTTAGTTGGGTATGTCTAGGGCCATGTATCCAGATTTACTTCTCAGATTGCATTGTCAATCATGACTCAATGCTATGGTCTGTGTCTTTCCACATTGTTTTCTTTTTACTTTTACCTCTACCTTTATCTCTGAGTTTTATTTTCTAAAAGAGCTATGTTCTATCTGAATAAATTTCCAGTAGAAATTTTTATTAATTATTTTATATGTTTAATGTATGCAACATATATTAGTGTCTATTTACATAGTAATCACTAGAATCAAGTACATAAATTTCTCCTTTATTTTAGTAGTTCTTTCTCTGTGTTTTGTATTCCTCAAATCTATTATCCAGTAAATTTCCAGGATTCAATAGCATACTGTTATCCACAATTATCATGCTGTATGTTGGCTCTCTAGATTTATTCATCCAAGACTTACATCTTTGTGCTGGTATCTCCTTATTCCCTGTGTCCTTACTGTCCTAGTTAGACCTTCTATTCTATAGTCTGAGCATCTAAATTTTCTTTTTAAGATTCTACATGTAAGTAAAGCAATGTTTTTTTTGTCTAGTTTCTTTCACTTAAAGTAGTGTCTTTTAAATTTATTCATAATGATACACATGGCTGAATCTCCTTAAAAAAAACGTAAAAGCTTCTGATCTAATACCCACTTATCAGAGAGTGCATACCATGTGTGTCCTTTTGTGATTGGGTTACCTCACTCAGGATGATATTCTACAGATCCATCCATTTCCCTAAGAATTTCATAAATTCATTGTTTTTAATAGCTGAGTAGTACTCCATTGTATAAATGAACCACAATTTCTGTATATATTTCCTCTGTTGAGGGACATCTGGGTTGTTTCCAGTTTCTGGCTATTATAAATAAGGCTGCTGTGAACATAGTGGAGCATGTGTCCTTATTACATGATGGAGCATCTTCTGGGTATATGCCCAGGAGTGGTATAGCTGGGTCCTCCAGTAGTACTATGTACAATTTTCTGAGGAGACCTCTGAACTGATTTCCAGAGTGGTTTTACCAGCTTGCAATCGAACCAGCAATGAAGGAGTGTTCTTCTTTCTCCACAATCTCAACAGCATCTCCTTTCATCTATGTTTTTGATCTTACTGATTCTGACTGGTGTGAGGTTGTTTTATCTCAGGGTTGTTTTGATTTGAATTTCCATGATGACTAAGGATGTTGAACATTTCTTTAATTGCTTCTCAGTCATTTGGTATTCCTTAGTTTAGGACTCTTTGCTTAGCTCTGTACCCCATTTTTAATAGGGCTATTTGTTTCTCTCGAGTTTAACTTCTTGAGTTCTTTGTATATATTGGATATTAGCCCTCTATCTGACTTAAGATTGGTAAAGATCTTTCCCAATCTGTTGGTTGCCATTTTGTCCTATTGACGGTGTCCTTTGTCTTACAGAAGCTTTGTAATTTTATGAGGTCCCATTTGTCAGTTCTTGATCTTAGAGCATAAGCTATTGGTGTCTGTTCAGGAAATTTTTCCTTGTGCCCACGTGCTCGAGGCTCTTCCCCACTTTCTTTTCTATTAGTTTTATGTGGAAGTCTTTGATCCACTTGGACTTGAGCTTTGTATAAGGAGATAGGAATGGGTCAAATTGTATTCTTCTACATGCTGACTAACTGCCAGTGAGCCAGTACCATTTGTCCATACTTTGATTTTTCCACTTCATGGTTTTAGCTCCTTTGTCAAAGATCAAGTGATCATAGGTGTGTTGGTTCATTTCTGGTCTTCAATTCTATTCCATTGGTCCACCTGCCTTTCACTGAACCAATACCATGCAGTTTTTATCACAATTGCTCTATAGTAACAGATGGTGATTCCCCCAGAAGTTCTTTTATTGTTGAGAAAAGTTTTTGCTATACTAGGTTTTTTGTTATTCCAAGTGAATTTGCAAAGGGCTCTTTCTAACACTGTTAGAAAATTGTGTTGGAATTTTGATGGGGATTTCATTAAATGTGTAGATTGCTTTAGGCAAGATGGCCATTTTAACTATATTAATCCTGCCAATCCATGAGCATGGGAGGTCTTTCTATCTTCTGAGATCTTCTTGATTTCCTTCTTCAGAGACTTGAAGTTCTTGTCATACAGATCTTTTACTTGCTTAGTTAGAGCCACACCAAGATATTTTATATTATTTGTAACTATTGTGAAGGGTGTTGTTTCCCTAATTTCTTTCTCAGCCTGTTTATCCTTTGTGTAGAGGAAGGCCACTGATTTGATTGACTTAATTTTATATCCAGCTACTTTGCTGAAGTTGTTTATCAGGTTTAGGAGCTCTCTGGTGGAATTTTTGGGGTCACTTAAGTATACTATCATATCATCAGCAAATAGTGATAATTTGACTTCTTCCTTTCCAATTCGTATCTCTTTGATCTCCTTTTGTTGCCTAATTGCTCTGGCTAGTACTTCAAGTACAATATTGAATAGGTAGGGAGATAGTGGGCAGCCTTGTCTAGTCCCTGATTTTAGTGGGATTGCTTCAAGTTTCTCTCCATTTAGATTGATGTTGGCTACTGGTTTGCTGTATATTGTTTTCACTATGTTTAGGTCTGGGCCTTGAATACTGAACATTCCAAGACTTTTATCATCAAGGGATGTTGGCTTTTGTCAAATGCTTTCTCGGCATCTAATGAAATAATGTGTTTTTTTTTTTCCTTTGAGTTTGTTTATATAGTGGATTGCATTGATGGATTTCTGTATACTGAATCATCCCTGCATCCCTGGGATGAGGCCTACTTGATCATGATGAATGATCATTTTGATGTTTTCTTGGATTTGGTTTGTAAGAATTTTATTGAGTATTTTTGCATTGATATTCTTAAGGGAAATTGGTCTGAATTTCTCTTTCTTTTTTGGCTCTTGGTATGGTTTAGGTATCAGAGTAATTGTGGTTTCATAGAAAGAATTGTGTAGAATATCTTTTGTTTCTATTTTGTGGAATAGTTTGAGGAGTATTGGTATTAGGTACTCCATGAAGGTCTGCTAAAACTCTGCACTAAACCCATCTGGTCCTGAGCTTTTTTTGGTTGGGAGACTTTTAATGACTGTTTCTATTTCTTTAGGGGTTATGGACTATTTAGATTTTTTATCTGACCCTGATTTAACCTTGGTACCTGGTATCTGTCTAGAAAGATATCCATTTGACAGTGATTTTCCAGTTTTGTTGAGTGTATGTTTTTGTAGTAGGTTCTCATGATTTTTTGGATTTCCTCAGTTTCTGTTGTTATACCTCCCTTTTCTTTTCTGATTTTGTTGATTAGGATACTGTCCCTGTACCTTCTAGTTAGTCTGGTTTAGAGTTTATCTATTTTGTTTATTTTCTCAAAGAACCAACTCCTGGTTTGGTTGATTCTTTATATAGTTCTTTTTGTTTCCACTTGGTTGATTTCAGCCATGATTTTGATTATTTAGAGATTTCAGATATGATGTCAAACTGCTAGTGCATGCTCTACTTTCTTTTTGGAGGCACTTACTGATATGAGTTTTCCTGTTAGGACTGCTTTCATTGTGACACATAAGATTGAGTATGTTGTGGCTTCATTTTCATTCAACTCTAAAATGTCTTTAATTTCTTTCTTTTTTTCTTCCTTGACCAAGTAGAGTGTTGTTGAACTTCCATGTTTATGTGGGCTTTCTTTTGTTTATGGTGTTATTGAGGACAGCCATAGTCCGTGGTGATCTGATAGGATGCATGGAATTATTTCAATCTCCTTGTACCTGTTGAGGCCTGTTTTGTGACCGATTATATGGTCAGTTTTGGAGAAGGCACCATGAGGTTCTGAGAAGAAGGTACATACTTTTGTTTTAGGATAAAATGTTTTATAGATATCTGTTAAATCCATTTGTTTCACAACTTCTGTTAGTTTTACTGAGTCTTTGTTTAGTTTCTGTTTCCATGATTTGTCCATTGATGACAGTGTGGTGTTGAAGTCTCCCACTATTACTGTGTGGGATGTAGTGTGTACTTTGAGCTTTACTAGAGTTTCTTTTATCAATGTGGATGCCGTTGCATTTGGAGCATAGATGTTCAGAATTTAGAGTTCATCTTGCTAGATTTTACCTTTGATGAGTATCAAGTGTCCCTCCTTATTTTTTTTGATCACTTTAGGTTGATAATTGATTTTATTCAATATTAGAATGGCTACTCTAGCTTGTTTGTTGGGACCATTTGCTTGGAGAATATTTTTCCAGTCTTTTACTCTGAGGTAGTGCTGTCCTTGTCACTGAGGTGTGTTCCCTGTATTCAGCAAAATGTTTGGTCCTGTTTAAGTAACCAGTCTATTAGTCTATGTCTTTTTATTGGGGAATTGAGTTCATATATATTAATAGATATTAAGGAAAAGTAATTCTTGCTTCCTTTATTTTTGTTGTTATAGTTGGAATTCTGATCATGTGGCTATCTTCTTTTAGTTTCATGGAAAGATTACTTTCTTGTTTTTTTAGGGTGTAGTTTCACTCCTTGTTTTGGAGTTTTCCATTTATTATCCTTTGAAGGGCTAGATTTGTGGAAAGATATTGTGTAAATTTGGTTTTGTCATGGAATACCTTGGTTTTTCCATCTATGGTAATTGAGAGTTTTGCTGGTAGCCTGGGCTGGCATTTGTGTTCTCTCAGGGTCTGTAGATTATCTGACCAGGATCTGCTAGCTTTCATAGTCTCTGATGAGATCTCTGGTGTAATTCTGATAGGCCTGCCTTTATATGTTATTTGAACTTTTTCCCTTACTGCTTTTAATATTCTTTCTTTGTTTTGTGTATTTGGTATTTTGATTATTATGTGATGGGAGGACTTTATTTTCTGGTCCAAACTGTTTGGAGTTCTGTAGGCTTCTTGTATGTTCATGGGTATCTCTTTCTTTAGGTTAGGGAATTTTTCTTCTATAATTTTGTTGAAGATATTTACTGGCCCATTACATTGGGAGTCTTCACTCTCTTCTATACCTATTATCTTTAGGTTTGGTCTTCTCACTGTGTCCTGGATTTCCTGGAATTTTGGGTTATGAGCTTTTTGCTTTTTACATTTTCTTTGACTGTTGTGTCAATGTTTTCTATGGTGTCTTCTGCCCTGAGATTCTCTCTTCTATCTCTTGTATTCTGTTGATGATGCTTGCATCTATCTATGCCTCTTGATCTTTTTCTTAGGGTTTCTATCTCCAGAATTGTCTTTCTTGTGATTTATTTATTGTTTCTATTTCCATTTTTTAGATCCTGGGTGCTTTTATTCAGTTCCTTCACCTGTTTGGTTGTGTTTCCTGTAGTTCTTTAAGGGATTTTTGGGTTTCCTCTTTAAGGGCTTCTAGCTTTTTAACTGTTATCTCCTGTAGTTCTTTAAGGGAGTTATGTCCTTGTTAAAAATCCTCTATCAGCATCATGAGGTATGATTTTAAATCTGAATCTTGCTTTTCTGGTGTGTTGGGGACTTGCTGTGGTGGGAATACTGGGTTCTGATGATGCCAAGTACCCTTGGTTTCTGTTGGTAAGATTCTTGCATTTGCCTTTCACCGTCTGGTAATATTTGGTATTGGATATTCTTGCTGTCTTTGCCTGGAGATTGTTCCTCCTGTGGGTTTGTAAGCCTGTGTCAGTACTCCTGGGAGACCAGCTCTCTCCTGGCAAGACCCCTGTACAGAGGGTTGCGGAACAGATGCAGGGTGCAGATGGAGGCAGAAAGGACCCTGTCCCAGCTGCTCTGCTGTTTTGAAGCCTGTGCCTCCTGGCTGGCCCCTCCTTAGACAGTCACTGGAGAGAAAATATCAATCTTGTCTGAGACCCGGGTTCTGAGCAATCCCTGGAGACTAGCTCTCCCCTTGCAGGAAAGGTACGCGAAGGGCTATGGAATAGCCCCACCTCCTGGGTGCAAATGGAGGCAACAGAAGGACCAGGTTCCAGCTGCTCTGCAGCTTCTGCGGCCTATGCCTCCTGGCTAGTCCTGCCTTAGACCCAGTGTTCTCTTTCTTGACCATTCTACCCATATTTTAGTTACTTAAGAAAACAGATCTCTGTTACCTGATGCATATCTGTATTATTACAGGCTGTGTAGATCTGGAGATCTAGCGGTGTCTGTAGAGCTATTCCCTTCCTAGAAGTCAAAGGTTAGAATGTCCCCCCCCCCCTTTTTTTTAACTAGGAGTTGGTGCACATTCTTCCATTTTCAAATCAGAAAGCCACATGCTCCTGACTACTCCACAGTCACATGATTCATTTTCTGCCTCATTCTTTCACATTCAAGAACAATGCTGTTCTTGCTGTTGCTGTGTGGCCACTTCCTCACCCAGGGTAATAACGGCTTAGTTTGAGTTAAGCAGCCTTTGCTGTGTGCCATCATCTACTGTATTCTTCTTTTCTATGTGAGTTATCATAGCTTTTGACGATTTGGGGGCTGCATGGGGCATTGATTTGCCTACTACATGCCCCTAAATAAATTTCCTTCCTTTATTTGAGTATGAATCACCTAAGAAGATACTGTCTAGAGACAACTCTTTGGAAACTTGCAATTTTAATTTATTAGCCTATCAATGTTCATATGTAAAGCACGCCTTTAACATTAGTGAGAATAAAAGAACCCCATTTATTCTAAGCTGTTTTAATTTCCGCATAATCTCCTGTGTAGAAAAGAAATAGAGACACTATTAGATCAGATACCAGAAGTAAAACCAAAGGGATGGATTCTACTTTGTTTAATGAGTCAGTATCTTTTTCGACAAAGCCAGAACATGTTGCCCCACTGACTGGTGGTTTCAGGAGAAACTGAGACTAACAACTTGGTGGTTGAGAGTTCCCTCATTAAGCTTCAGTCTCAAAGTCATTTGTCACCATTAACTAGTGCCACATGGTTGCTTGGTAAGCTTATTCTGGCCATGTTTAATCCTTTCAACATCTATCATGAGAACTTGGGAAAGATATCAATGAGCTGGAGAGTGAGCAAAGGGAGGCAATGGTAGAAATAGTGTCCCTCAATAAAATGTTCGAATTAATGTGTGCTGTCACATATCTTAGTTTCCCCATCTGAAAGTAAGGCAGTGTGGGACCAATGTCCTTTCAAGAGTCAGCAGTTCTTCTAGTAGTAAAGGTGTGTTCCTCTAAGATCTTCTCAACCTTGCGTATGCACCAAAGCTGAAGTTAAAATGTCAGTCTCCAAACCTTCCCCCCAGACATGCTGACTTAACTGCTCACGTTTCTCACAATCTATTTTGGTTAGGAGTTTTTTCCCCTAAAGTAAATATTTTCAAGACAAAAATGATAAAGTAAGCTAAAGTCAACTTAGTACAGAAAAAATAACAGAATGAATGCAATTTCATAGAAGACTTACTTGTTTTGACCCACTTCTGGCCTGTTTTTCAGTATCACAGTGTGCCTGCTAGAGTTGTGAGGGACCAGTGAAAGGTAGTTACAGCATGGAAGGGCAAAAGAGACCTCACAAGCAAGAGGAATATACTGCTGTGTATTACAAATCAATACTTTTGTTGCTTTTTAAATGAGATTCTAAACTATACTTGACAATCTACTTTACTGAGGACAGTTTCTGCTATAATTATATATATTCAAGGACAACTACTGCTGACAACTGATCTAGGTTTAAATAGTCATAGCCTGTTCAAGATACCTAGGATTAGCCTCTTGAGAAAACTTTTTGCTGTTTGTTTATGATTGTCTCCCAGGCTCTACGCAAGGGAAGCACTGATCGGGTGTCTAGAACAATCTCAATGTTTTCGACTTTTATATAAATGAAGCTGTCCAGAAGGTGCTGGACAGAGCACTTCCTGTGATTTATATGTTTATTTCATCTGGAAAGTTTCTGTTTTAATATGTACATATTTAATTAAAATGTATGCCGTCTATTTGGTCATTTTTTCTTTTCTACTTCCTTCCAGAACCTTCCCACCAACCTCCCTAATCAAATTTATATATTTTTTTAACTTTTATTGCATTATGAGAAAAGTTACATGATTTCAATTTATCTGAATTTGTTAACATTTAAAAACATATTTTAATTAAATAGAATGGAATCACATTCTTGTTCCTCTTTTGTACCATCGCTCCTCCCATAGACCTCCTTCAATACCTACAATATCTTTTTTGTCATATTCCTTAAAATTTGAAAAAGTATTATAACAATGAAAATAAGTATTATAAAAGTTGTTTGATATAAAACGACAATCAATTTAACAGTTTTATGTAGATGCTCATCTACAGCAATAGAGAAAATACATTTTTCTCAATATAAATTTTAAATAACTCC
>NW_022196897.1:9349248-9350912 GCF_008632895.1 Mastomys coucha
CACACACACACACACACACACACACACACACACACACACACACACACACACCCCTCCATGGAGTTGGTTTTGAATTGTTCAATTATATACATCTGATAAAATTAAATTTTTAGTTTTTAGTTCCAGGTGAAAAATCCTCCATTGTGTAGCCCAGGATAGCTCTTACTCCATTTGACATTGATTCAGCCTTTAGACTCTCTCTGGGGATCTTCTTAGGGACTTGGCTTTAGGCCTTTAGACTCTGTGGATCTTCTTAGGGACTTGGTTTTAGGCCTTTAGACTCTCTCTGTGGATCTTCTTTGGACTTGGTTTTAGGCTTCACTAGGTGAAGGATAGAATATGTTTTATGTTTGGAAAGTGTTTAAAAACTTATTTTTCCCTATCAGCATAGAGCAGCAAGTGTTTGGGGAACTGTGAGGCACATGCTGTCTCTGTCCCACAGTCTTTTTAGTTTCTTAAGCAACTACTTCAATATGTAAAAACAGCTCTTGGGTTGGTAGCGATACAGAAGGAGATGGGCAGGTGGGACATGGGCCATAGCTACAGTTAACTAGTGCCTGCCTAGGCTTAATGCTGTCAGTGGATCTTTTTGTAATTGTGTGTGTGTGGGGGGGATCTGTATATGTTTTCCATTACATGACACAACTCATTCTGGTAGCCACAGCCACATGTACTATTAACACAGGGGGTTTGGAATGAATTTTACACACAATCTGTGGACACTGTGAAGAGGAAACAGCAACAGATGACATTATTGTAGATTCAGAGAGAAGTGTCTAGGCTACAATAGTTTATTTCTTTGGTTGCTTGGCTAAAAAAGTATGCAAGAAGCAACAAACATAACATGTAGCTTAGGTGATGTCTTATGATGCATTATGTCAATGCAGACTTGGAAACAAAGATTCTTTCAAAATATTTTAAAAATTTCAATTATGTATAAACATGTGTGCTCCTATGAGCATGTGTGTACAACTTTCTGTGGAAACCCTAGGTGCCAGTTCCCTTGGAGATGGAGATTCAGGTGATGTGAGCTCCCTAATGTGAATGCTGGGAACTGAACTCAGGTCCTCTACAAGAGCAATAACAGTGATTCACCACCTAGCTATCTCTCTAGCCTCCTAAAAATTCTTAATTGATAAATGGTTATAGAAATTAGGGCAAAGCATTAGTACTAAAAATGCCAGTCAGTTCATAATACGTTGTGTGTTGTCCAATAGGTAAATACTAGCTATATAATATATAATATACAATATATAGTATAATATAGTTATAAATAAAAATATAATTAAATTTTGATGAGAAGTTTTGTCTTCACATTTCAAATGCTTTGTAGCTACAATGGCCATGGTATTGAATGGCACAGATGTAGAAGATTTCTTCTAGAAAGTTCCCTGGCCAGCCTCAATAGAAGGAGTTTTCTCATAGCATGAGTAAGAACTGTCCTTAAACTTTCATTGTCTAGCCTCCTCCAGTGATTTTAAGATTGTATGAATGTAATACAGAAGTAGAGGCTCACAGCCATCCATTGGACTGAGTACAGGGTCTCCAATGAAGGAGCTAGCGAAAGGACCCAAGGAGCTGAAGGGTTTGCAGTCACTTAGAACAAACAACAATATGAACTAACTAGTACCCTCAGAGCTCCCAGGGACTAAAACTCCAACCAA
>NW_022196897.1:9351189-9381714 GCF_008632895.1 Mastomys coucha
TGTTTTAGTTTTTTTGTTTTTGTTTTTGTTTTTTTTGGGGGGGAGGGGAACCTGGGAAAGGAGATATTGTAAATAAAGAAAACATCTAATGAAAAATAGAAAAAAAAGATTGTATGAATGGAGAATGTGACTGTCCAGTTTTTAGATAAGACAAAGCTGAGAAGGAAAATAAATGTGTGAAAATGACTGAGCAAGTTCCCCAAAAGATCTTGAATTATGGTATTAAATGGAAACTGGCTTTCTCAGCTAATGAATGTGGCAACTAATTCCTTCTTTGTGAGTCACAGTGCAGCACAGCATGGAAGAGAAATTCTCCAATCAGTCTGCATTATCCCAGAGAGGTGGATTAGATTCAACAAGACAAAAATCTAATGGTGGTAAAAGGAAATCACTGTCTTATGTGTCTTGTGGGTCTCCATAGGGCTCACATGAGCACACAGAAGAGATGGCCCAGGAGCTTCATGCTTTCAACTTTTGGGGCCTTCAACTATTAGATAATCAGTGAAATTAGTAATGTGCATTTCTGCCACTACCCGAGCCAGAAGCTACTGGGAATATATGCAGTGCCTATGTACAAAGAGGTGATAGTCCAACGAGGTGATAGTCCAAAGAGGTGATAGTCCAACGAGGTGATAGTCCAAAGAGGTGATAGTCCAAAGAGGTGATAGTCCAAAGAGGTGATAGTCCAAAGAGGTGATAGTCCAAAGAGGTGCCCAGGAAATCTTTGTGTTTCATACTCCCTTTCTCAGCTCAGTTTCTATGTGCATGTATGCATATACACATGAAGGCCACATTGTCAACTCTTGTTTCAATGTTGCCATAGGATTCACTCTTATCTTTTCACTTTCCAAATGTCTAGTACAATGAGGAAGCTGTCTCTCTGCGAGCTCAATTTTAGTGTACAAAAGAATTCTAAATCTATTTCGCTGATGAAGAAACCTATTAAATCGTGCTCTCGATTTCCTTCCAGCTTTCTGCAGCCTCTGTCTCTTTGTAATTCAGAGTGTTAGCCACAGTCCTATCCATTTTCAGCCTTTCTCTTTCTCTCTCCTTCCCATTCTTCTCCATTCTTTCTCCATATTGCTATGTGATACATGATGTCTTTGAACTTGCAACTTTCCTGCCTCAGCTTTCCAATTGCTTGATTATAGCTAACACCACCACCATGTCTACTGATACTGCCTTTTTGGATACTAAACTATTAGTGGTTTAGTAAGAAAATAATCACACAAATTATATGTTGGGTAGAAAAAATTCATTCTACCTAAATTCCACTCAGGTAACCAATTTTATTTGTGTATAAAGTTTATCTAAACCTGCTATTCTTTTGCCCAGGAATGAGTAAATTCCTATAAATGCCCAATTACACATGATTTAAAAACTATTTTTAGAGAGGTTTGAAATCTCTCTAAGTTGAGAGGGAAGCACAAGATATCCATTCATATGCTTCTTTGTCCCTACACATGTGTAGCCTGCCACATTGTTAGCATCCTCCACCATGATGGCACATTCTTCAGTCTTATACAATCTTAATTTTCATGTAAAATCCTATTTTAAGTTATATTTCAGTTTCTTGTGTTGACATTGTATAACTTTGTGCAATTATAATGGCTATAATGTTTATTATTTTATCATGAGAGTAGTTTTAACTGTCTGAAGCATCCCAAGTATCCCACTCAGTTGATCCTCCTTTCTCCCAATCTCTGGGAATGATTTGAACTTTGTATTGCTTCCAAAAGTCTTACCCTTTCTGAAGAGCTATGTAGTTGGTATGTAGTTATAACTAGATCCTCTCTTGTTGCAAATGCAATTGGTATTTTTTTTGAAATTTATTTTTAATCAAAGATATGTAAAAAATTAGCATTTGAGGTTTATCCTTGTATCCTAGTCTTGCTATAATTGCTTCATTCTGTGGCTGAGATGAGTTTGCTTTTTTCTTGCTTCTTTCAGATTGTCTGTGTAAGTGATCTTGATATCCATAAGCAAAGTTTCATTTCTTCACTTCCCAATCAGAATTCCTTGCATTTACCAGTGTTTTTATCTTGTGTTTTGGCTGGAATTCCAGGTGGGTTTTGATAGAAATGGTGAAAGGCATGTCTTGGCCTTCTTCCTGATCTTAGCAAGAAAGTGTCTGTTTTGCAAGCCCTGAATATGGTATTTCTTATAGAAACTTTGGAGTTTTGCTTTGTGAGAAATGCTCTCAACATAAAGCACAGGATGGCTAGGAATTCATTATGTGGTCCTGGATGATCTCAAGCTCTGTGAACACTTCCAAGGGCTAGAATTACATGTGGCCACTACCATATTTAGCTAAAGGAGAATGATTTTATTATTATGTTATCTTTGTGTAGCTCATTTTTTTGGAATAAGATTAAATTTGTTTTGTTTATTTTTGAGATTATAATCTAATTATATTTCTCCCTTCCCTTTCTCCAAACCTTTCCATATACATATTCCTGCTAAAATTTTAAATTAACTTAAATTAAAATAATAATATCTTCATGGTGTTGAGTTTTTCTATGCAAAAATAAGAGACATTTTCCTATTTGTTCAGTGCTATTTCTCTACTAGAGATGTGTTTATAAGATGTTCTCACACTGATGCCAGATGAAGCAGTCCTCTGCTACATATGTAGAAGGGGGGGTGGCACGTGGAGAGGAGACCAGGAACAGGAATAACATTTGAAATATAAATAAATAAGATGATTAATAAAAAAAGATGTTCTCACATAGGCATTGCATTTTTATATTTATTTGAAATGTTTTGTTTCTTTGCAAATATATTTATTAGATATAGTCTACAAGTCATTGTGATTTAGAAGCTATTGATTTTTGTGCTGGGTTTCCAAATTCTTTTATTGGTTTGCTCTGGCTTTATGCTGTGGTTTCTCTCCCCCTGCTCCCCAGAGGCTCTGCAAATAGAGACTGTTTAACTTTCTCTCCACCCAAATGCTCTGACTGCCTATGTGTGCATGACCTTACTGAGACTGCCTATGTGTGCACTACCTTACTGAGACTGCCTATGTGTGCACTACCTTACTGAGACTGCCTATGTGTGCACTACCTTACTGAGACTGACTATGTGTGCACTACCTTACTAACTATGTGTACACTACTTTACTGAGATTGACTATGTATGCACTACCTTACTGAGACTGACTATGTGTGCACTACCTTACTGAGGCTTCCTCTCCACCCAAATGCTCTGGCTGCCTATGTGTGAACGACCTTACTGAGACTGCCTATGTGTGCACTACCTTACTGAGACTGCCTATGTGTGCATGACCTTACTGAGACTGCCTATGTGTGCACTACCTTACTGAGACTGCCTATGTGTGCACTACCTTACTGAGACTGACTATGGGTGCACTACCTTACTAACTATGTGTACACTACTTTACTGAGACTGACTATGTATGCACTACCTTACTGAGACTGACTATGTGTGCACTACCTTACTGAGGCTTCCTCTCCACCCAAATGCTCTGGCTGCCTATGTGTGAACGACCTTACTGAGACTGCCTATGTGTGCATGATCTTACTGAGACTGCCTATGTGTGCACGACCTTACTGAGACTGCCTATGTGTGCACTACCTTACTGAGGCTGACTATGTGTGCATTACCTTACTGAGACTTACTTACACTCTGAAATGTTTTGTAATAGTACAGGATTTTTTTTGTTATGTGAGATATGGCTGTCAATAATTACAATGCCATAAGTTAAGATCTGAAAATTAGAAATATTTATCCATTAATGTTTCAGTAATAGTGCCATACATTACATTTCTAGCACAGAATTTATAAATGAAAAGTAAACATAAATGGTTTATGTTTACATATAACATAAAAAAGTTATTGAAAATAAACTGATATTATTGCCTATTTTTGTGAATCTCTCTGACATTAGACTTAGCACAAGACTTGAATGTGCATCTACATTTAATGTATTACAGAATTTATTTTGGTCGAACTATGTGAAGATTACTTGGGCTCAAACACATATATGTAGGGAGAAAACTAAATAAAACATTTTCAGAAAGTGTTGATATTCTTTATATCCTAAAGTGTGAGGGGACAGTTTAAAATTTTAAAGATTTATTTTTATTTTCAAAAATTGATATGTACCTATGACCTTGGAAGCCAGAGGAAGGTTTTCTCCTGAAGCTGGAGTTTCAGGGACAGTGCTGAGAACTGAATTGGGGTCTTTGGAAGAATACCAAGTGTGCTTAACTGCTAAGCTATGTCTTAAGTCTAAATATTCTTAAATATTATCTACAATGTGTAGTCTGAAAATATTTCAATATATATTCTTCTACTTTCACATGTGTCTTTCAGCTTTAAAAGGTCTTTCATGTATTCATAATTTTGTTACCTAGTGTTTTACTGAGTTCTTTATATATTCTAAATGATTACACATTTGCTTACAAAATGTAAGAATCTCATCTGTCAACACTGGTGATGATCTTATCAGAGATGCACCTAATTGTGGAAAACTGTCAGGCTTATGGTAGTATATACAGGTTTTCTTAAACTTGAATTTTCTTAGACAGAAAATCTTGACAGTTACTTTACCTGAAGTATCGACTTATGTTCATTTTCAAGAAAATGCCTGCTAGATAACCAATCTGAATAGCCATAATTGGTCTGCAAACATTTTAAAATGGAAATTATGATCCACAAATAATTTCTAAATCAGCATACAACTGAAATAATTGAAGAGTGACTCTCCTTGAGGTAAAGAGTGAGTTTGGCACAGAATGAGCTATGTGTATTATCCCTTCCTTGAATCAAATGGAAAATGTGCTCAAAGGTGCACATCTGGCTTCTTTGTCAAACATCAAGTGTCCATAGGTGTGTGAATTTACTTTTGGTTCTTTGACTTGATTCCAATGATCAATTTGTCTGTTTCTATGCCAATATTGTGCGTTTTTTATTACTATTGGTCTGTAGTACAACTTGAAATCATGGATGATGATACCTCCAGAAGATCTTCTATTGTCCAGGATTATTTTTAGCTATCCTGTATTTTTTGTTTTTCCATATAAAATTGAGAATTGTTCTTTCAAGGTCTGTAACAATTGTGTTGGAATTTTTTGGGATTGAATTGAATCTGTAGATTGCTTTTGGTAAGATTGCAGTTTTTACTATGTTAATCCTACTGATCCATGAGCATGGGAGACCTTTCTGAGATCTTCCTCAATTTCTTTCCTCAAAGACTTGAAGTTCTTGTCATAAGGTCTTTCACTTGCTTGGTTAGAGTTACACCAAGATTCTTTATATTATTTGTGACTATTGACTTCTTTTAGGTATTTTTTAAAATGTAAAAATGGAAGGATTTGTGTGATTCCATGATTAATTGTTTCTCTAATTTAATCACCAATTTTTAAAGAACCCCATTATGGTTTGAACATAAAATATTTCTGATGAGCTCGTCTTCTGGAATACTTGGGCACTGTCTGGGATCGAGTTAAAGCTTTGGGAGATTGAGCCTTGCTGGGGATAGTGGAGAACTGGCAGTTATGAAGATTAGCCCCATTTACTGTTATTTTCTTACTTCCTGACTGCCAATCCATTGGCAAGCTTACTGCTTCTTTGTCTAGACTTCCCCACATTGCATGTGTGACTGATGCCCACAGAGGCCAGATAAGGCATCTGATCTCCTGGAACAGGAGTTACAGTCAGTTGTGAGCTGCTGTGTGGGTGCTGAGATTCAAACCTAGGTCATATGGAAGAGAAGCCAGTGCTCTTCACTTCTGGCCCATATTTCTATACCCCTACAGTTCTATGTTTAATTAATTGAGGACCCTTTACACTATTTTGCTCAATGCCTATTTTATATTAAATTTGTATTTACAATAGATAAAGGTCCTCTTTTCTTCAGTTTAACCAGCATTGACTATCTTTTGTCATTTTCAAAATAGCAGTCTTAACAGTCATGAGGATGGTGTTTCATTGTGAGTTTAATGTGCATTTCCTTAATAAGTAGTGAAGCTAAGAACTTTTCTCATATACTTTCTAATAATTTGTATGTCTTTCTTTAAGAAATGTCTATTGGTGAGGGTGGGGTGAAAACTATCAGATCAGAATACAGTATATACAAACTTATTTTCAATAAAAATTAAATAAAAATGAAATATCTACTGAAGTTCATTGCCAGTTTTCATCGCGCATGTTCTTGCTCTTGGTTTGTTTCTATTCCTTATATATTTGGGGTATTAATTTTTGGTCATATTTATTCTAAGCCTTTCACTCATTCACACTCTGTTGTTTGCTTCCTTCATTCTGAAGTATTTCATTTATATGTGGGACCCTTAAAAAGTAAAATTCATAATGCATAGGGTAGAAAAGAAGCTGATTGCCAGGAGCCAGGGATGCAAGAGGAATGTTGGATAAAACATACATAATTTCAGATATATGGGATGAATCACCTATAGAGCTCCATCATATATGACTAGGCTTAAAGCATTATTTATATACCTGAAAATTACTAAGAGATCTTATGTGTTCTCATCACAAAATGTATGTGAGGTAATGTATATGTTACTTAAATTAATTTTGTATTGTATGTATGTACATTATAAGTATGTTCAAGTTTTGCCAATTATACCTTGATGAAATTGGACCAAATTCCATAGCATGAAGAAAACCTCAGTACCACAAGCACTGTTCTATCTCATGAGCCTGTAGTTTAAAGGCTGAAATCTTGAGTCACATAGGCGCCCTTATTTCATAGAAAGCTCCAGCCTTTTCCATGTCCTTCTCCTCTTGCTAGCACCATAACCCACAAGGGCTGACATACTGTTGTGCTAAGCACCATTTTTGATGTCAGTAGTGCACCGGAGAGTGAAGCCCCACCCTGGGAAACTGTGTTATTCAGGGCTGCATACTGGACTCACTCTGTGCTCTACTGTCTTGGGAAGAGTTTCCCATCTCAGTCACCAAGTGAGATAAAAATGCCTTCCCTTAGGATAGTGCTAGGTCTGGCATGGCTGCATAAGAGGAGCATGTCTCTTGAGCCTCATCAGGATGTTGATCCCAGTGTGTGCTATGGTTGCTGTTGTCCTGAAACTGAAGCTAACCATTCCATAAAAATGAAACAGATGTGATTCTTGGGAATAAGAAATGGAGGTGGTCATAAGGCTGTGGTCGAAGAGGAACAGGCCTTCTGCTTGGCCGTTAGGAGCATTGGAAAGGATCTAGGCAACCAAATCACAGAGGCCTAAAAGCCTACATGGTCCTTTATAGAAACTGTTCATTACAAGATTGGTCAAACTTGGAATTATATGAGGAGATACATGGACCCTCTGGTTCAATGACTGGTGCATGAATTATCCAGGGTGAACTTATGGACATCAAGGATAGAGAGTTAAAGTAGTCTCGAGAAGAAAAGGAATCTATAAAAAACTAGCAAATGATAAGTAGGTTTATCTTATAGGAGGAAGGCTTGTATAGGATCTAGAAACAAATAGTATTAGTGGAAGTAATGAGTCCATGGAATTTCTAGGATAGAAAACAAAGATTAGAGAATTGAAAGATGATGTGCCAGCATATAAAAAGTTGGTATTTCATTTTCCTAGCTACTTGAAGGATTGAAGATGACAATGACTAGAGAGATATTAGGGAAAGCTAGGTGGTTTGCTTGCATACTTTTAAAAATTTTGTAAGAAATCATTTTAATCTGAGTAGTCTGTCACCTTCCTGTTCTTACATGAAAGGAGTTACTAAAACTGCTGTCTACTGTACCAGGAAACTGCAGGAGCTCTTTCCAGCTACCCGCGAAGAACAGGCTGAGGGAAAACTATGAGGAAATGTGCTTTGGCTTTGGGTTTAGTTTCTGTTTTAAGGAATTAGGGGTTTGGACTGATCCAGGATTCATAAAATTTATATAAATTTAAGCATTTTTTAAAAAAGTATTAACAATGTTCATAGCTTAAGTAAATAAAAAACTGGGTTTGAGCTCTCTGGTCAGGAGAGGGCAAAGGAATGAAAAGGAAGAAGGAAAAAGTGATGAAAAGAAGGAAAAAGGAGAAGGAAGAATGATGAGACTCCTCAGGTAAAGAGATGCACTTGAACTCACAGCTTTCATCTCCTACTGACTCCCAGTCATTGAACCAGCCTACCTTTCTCATGTCCTCCTTGCACTGAGGCTGGACTTTGGCAGGCTAGACTTGATTATGTGTAGTTTGTGGGTTAGGAGCCTTAGAAATGGAAGCAGGGTATGGGGCTCTAGCCTGATCACACTGCCACACAGTCTCTCAAGCTGCCACAGCTGATGGGGCAGCTAATCATCTGTGTTGTTACTTTTAACTATTGAGCTTAAGGGGAAACCTAAAGGATGACAAAGTTAAGAAAGGTTAGAAGAGAGATCAGGAGGGATGAATGTCACAGGATTTCACCAGACACCAATTCTTCTATCATGACTACAGATATTGGAACCTGCTCAGAATTTTTAATTTTTAGAGGTCTGTGTACATTTTTAAAAGCGATCTGCTAAAAATTGTGCCAACTGTACTCCTCTAACTTCACAGAAAATTTGGTTGCTAGGGAAGCTGTTTTCAAATGCTGAGGACACAGATTTAAAGAATCACACACACACACACACACACACACACACACACACACATTTATCACTACTGCAGACAGCTTGTTCTCATGATCTGGTTAGTGCACTGGGTCCATGATCTAGTTTACCTAGGATGTGCTTGCTGAGGAGGCACAAGTTCTGTCTTGCTAATGAAGAAAGCAAAATGCGTACAGTCAGGGCTTGATGTCATATACTCTTCCAGTGTGGGTATAAGTTGCCCCATAGGAGCCTACATTTAACTACTTCTATTTACCAGCTAGTGGTGGCTGTAGAACTGTTAGGAGGTGAGGTCATCAGCTGAAGGAAGTTGGGTTATGAGGGACAGACCTTCTGTGTTATAAGCGAGCCCACTTCCAGCTCAGGCTGTCTGTTTCCTGAACTACTATGACAAGTTGTGTCACAAGTTCTGCCACCACGGAGGGAGCGGTAGTTGTCTTGCCTTCCCCATCCTTTAAATTTGAGCCCAGACAGGTTTGGCTTCCTAAAGTTGTGGCTCCTAGGTATTTATTTGATCATAGTGACTAGGAAAGTAACTAATTAACAGAGATACCAAAGAACCCTCCAGGATGTGGTCCAAGGATATATCCATGTCAGGGTTTGAAACTCTGAGGAATAAGTCCCACAGAAATATGACTTCATTAAATACATATGACATTGTAGAGGGAGGACTTCTCTAAGCATATGTTGTACTATAAAGAATAGATTTCTCACCAGGCAGTGGTGGCACACGCTTTTAATCCCAGCACTTGGGAGGCAGAGGCAGGTGAATTTCTGAATTTGAGACCAGCCTGGTCTATAGAGTGAGTTCCAGGGATAGCCAGGGCCACACAGAGAAACCCTGTCTCAAAAAACCAAAAAAAAAAAAAAAAAAAAAAAAAAAAAAAAAAGCAAAACCAAACCCCAAAAAGTAGATTTCTTTAAACATGTGTTGTAATATATAAACATTGTATATGATGGTTGTTTTGTTAGAGTATCTCAGTTTCCTGAAACCCTGAAGGATGTATTGATAGCATATAATCATTACTGATTTGCAAGTTTGGTGTGTTAAGTAAGCCAAGAAAAGCTATTTTTGTCCACAGAAATGAAAAATGAAGGTGCTAAACGAAATTTGAAAGGTTCACCTATGCATTTTATCTAAGTTAGTAGTAACTTCATATATTGTGGTTTTACCTCTAGTGTCTCTAGCTTAGAGAAACAGTCTGGGGGGGGTCTGCTGTGTAGTTTGACTGATATATTAACATGTTTGCTTTGCTTTGCTATACATAACATACATACTGAAATGAATTCTAGCTCTATTGCTGAGTTTTCCATACAAATAGTAGTTTTCAGATTTTATGCTTTGGATTTTTTTATATCTAGCCCTGGACCTATTCTTTCTCCTGAGGCACAATCCCAAAGGACATGCTCTCATGCATGCAGGATCAGGCTCCCACTGGTGGGATGAAGATGATTATATAATGCCTGTACTTAACCCTTTTAAGCTGTCCTTTACTTTCTTTTTTCTGCTCTTAACATTTTACATTTTTACAATTGTTCCACAATTGTCCCATCAGTAATGACTCACATTGATTTAATCAAGAGTTTTTTTTTGTTTGTTTGTTTGTTTTGTTTTGTTTTACCAGAGGGGAATTCTCCTATGTTCAAATATATTATGAGGAACCTCAGGTTTGGGGAAAGAATAGCAGAGCAGAGAAATACGTTTTGAAGAAGTTAAGAAATAGTGAAACTGACCAATTTGGTCAACTGTATATTGCTTCATATGATAGAGCTCAGGGTCTTTCTTTTAGCCTGAGATTGAGTTAAAATGGAATCTAGCAAGAATTCAAAGAATGTTAAAGCTGAAATATTACTGAGATTAAAAAACCAAAAAGGGTGTGATGTTATTTAACACTTCTATTTATACCTTTAAATTCCAGGAATCCTTTTTATCCCAGCTAAACGATCCCACTTTTCTGTATTTTCTGCTTTCTCCTCTTCTTCCTCCTCTTCCACCTCCTCCTTCTCTTCTGCTTCCTTTTCTTCCTCTTTCTTCTCCCCCTGGTTGTTGGTAATTTTATTTGAAGGTAATTAAGTACTTTAGGTCTTGACATATTTTAATGAATTGTTTATTATAAAGACAAGGTACTTCAATCCCTGAAACTTTTTTTTATACAATAACACAATTTGACATCATAGTTATCAAACAGGAAATATGATTGATTAAATCAGCAAAAGGTAAAGAAAGGACAGTTAGGAAAAGAAAGCCTTCAGGGTCTGCACTTCTAAGAGAAGAACATTCTAGTTCTTCTTAGTGGTTCCCCGATAAGCTAAAGTTTCTCTTCAGCTTGCTTCTGGTGATCTGCATTGCACACAAAAGGCAAGGAGCTGCTTCAAGTCTCCTCTGTAAGATGACATAGGTCTTTTATAATTGAAAGGGAGTCTAAGGTTGATGTGTTGGTCAGCAAAGGGTCACTCCAGGTGTGCTTCTCAGGCAAGGACAAGAGTTCCACAGCTGCCTTTGAGACCTCTGTCATCATGATGGAAGCATCCAGTTGGGAATGCTGCACAGTGCCCTGCCTGGTCTCTGTGGTTGGTGCTCACTATTTTGCTGGACACTTTCAATGATTACTCTTTCCTGAAATCTGTACTGTCCATCTATGTTCCCAACTTCCACTCCCTTTCTAATGGCCCCCAACAGTAGTGACTGATATGCATTTAAACTAGATTGTTTTTTATGTTCCCTCAACAGGAAAAAGGAAGCCTAGAAGCAGAGTTATATATCAGACATGTAAGGCATTAAAGTAGGGTACAATTTCAAGCTTAATGATTCATGGAATTGACTTAAGTAGCCCAGAGAGCTTTTTCAAAGTACACTTATGGGTTGCTGCCCCTAGAGACAGGGATCTAGAACAAGGTCCATTTCTGAATTTTATTGTAAAGAAATTGAGGACTAGAGACAACATGGCCCCCAAACCCACCTGGGTTCAGTAAATGTTTATTGGAATGTTGTATAAAAAACAAGCAGTGTTTTTGGATAATTTGGGCCCAGAACTCACTACCCGTCCTAGTTGTTGATCCAGAAAAGGTTAGTCGTGTCTTCTGCCTGCTCATTCTTCTCTTGTAACACATTGCTTTACTTCTCAATCCTTTCTTTCAGAAGCCTGTCCTTAAAGCCTGTTTTTAAAAATATGTAACTCTGATATTTTTATGTTTTATATCACTTTTAATATTCTATATTAATTTCAAATATTTAGCATCTTTTTTAATTTTAAAAATTGTACTAATTCTCAAAATGATTTCTCACTAGGGAAATTTTTATTCTCCATATTAGAGTGGAAAGGATATGCTCCAGTTTCCACAGAATGAGCTTTGGGCAAAAGATGTTTCAGGCAGCAGGACAAAGAGGGTGGACTGAGTTACTAACACTTTCCTTTTACTGAGTGGTTTTCAGAGAACTGTACCCATGAGATCAAGTTTAGACAAGTATTTCAGAGCTGAATACCACTTTCTTAAGATCCACATGATCATAGAAGAGGGTAAAAGAGAAGAGGGTAAAAAGAATGGCAGGCATGTTGAGTTTTGCTTGTTTTGTTTATTTTCTGTCTCACTTTTAACTCTTACTTTATATGCTTTTTGAAAATTTCACACATTCAGACAATATATTTTGATCAAGTTCATTTCTCTCTACCCTCTTCCAACTTCCTTCAGAACTTTCCCACCCCCATAACAGCTCCCTCCCAGCTTCATCTCTCTCTTTTTTCCCTTTATAAATTACCGAGTCTAATTAGTGCTGTCTGCATATATATTCTCATGTATGCCCACCCATTAGAGCATGGTCACTCTGAGAGAAAATAGACTATTACACTACCAGCAGTCATCAAATGCCAAAAGCATTGTGAGCACTTCTCACATTCATGCTGGAATGCTGGCTGGCTTGATTTTGTATAGATCTTGTGCTGGCAACTACAGTGGCTGTGAATTTAGGAACCCAATAGCCTTTGTCCTGATGTATCCAGAAGACACTGTTTCTCCCTAATCTTCTCTTGACAGCTGGCACATCATGGTTCCATGATGTTCTCTGACTCTTGTGGGGGGGGTAGGTGTGGTATAGATGTCTTATATATAACCAAGCACCATAAGGACATGTATTTGTTGAACTTTGGCTAATTGTGAGTCTTTATGTTAACCACTTTTCTTGCAATAACAAGCTTTTCTGATGAGTAAAAACTTCACAGATCAATCAATATAAGGATAATTACTTAGAAAGCAGTTTAATGTTATGACCATTTAGCAAAATAACAGTAATACATTCTACTCCAGAGCATATGACCTCCCTAGCCATGGATTTTGGGACAATCTTATAGTACCATGCATAAAATTCTCTGCTGTGGAACATGACTTAAGTCCAAACAAAAAGTTGTTGGTTACACCATAACGTTCATGACTACTACTGCATGAATGGGTGGGTGTTTCATGCTAGGTTATTGTTACTGTAGAAATTAGGGTTCATATTGAGTTAAGACTATTAATGACTCTTTTTCCACAGCAACTTGTATAGCACTATCTGCATTCATGAAAGCTAGCCTGTAAGGAAGAAGCTTCTAGATTAGTATGTTGAAAAAGTCATACAAAATCTTTTTTATCATTTTAAAATTTAAACTTAGGTTTAGATCAAATTCTTCACTGCATTACATTGAAATTTCTTCTAATTTCCATAACAACAACAAAATATGCCATATATGTGGTTATAGGGACCCCATGTCCAAACAGAATGTTGTAAACATGTAGGACTGCAGAACACATTAGACTTGGCTATCCACTGCCTATTAATTAAGTCTTTAAGGTTCTCTTAAGTATAGAATGTTTTAAATGTCCAAGTTTTGACATAAAGTCTATCTCATTTTTTAGGTATCCCAGTAGTTATAAGAGCATAATGTATTGACAGGCACTCACAGAATTCTGCTTATGCACATCTATTTACTAATGTTGAAATTAATGTCATTAATTTCAGCAGCAGGACATTCACTAAGAGGGGAAATTGGGAAAGGAGATATCATTTGAAATGTAAATAAAGAAAATATATAATAAAAAATTCATCAAAAAGGGGGGAACAAAGACTACACATATAAGCAGAAATTACAAACCAGAACACTTCATTTTCAAAGGTCAGAGTTCCAGGGCTCCCCCTGCCACTACCAATAATAGCGATCCTCTAAAGGTCAGTGAATGGCCCAAAGCATTGAAGGAGCACACATGACTGGCCAGAGCTTCTTATTTTCTATCACTTGGGCTTTATTTCAAGTTCCGGGGCAAATGCACATGTTCCATAGGCAATCTTCTTCCTCTACTCCTGACAAATTTCCTCCAGGTATTGCATTATTATTTTTAAGCCTGTAGATTATAGGCAAATGTACTGTGCATCATTTAGAGGGAATGCATTAGTTCTATTTTTAAAAACACTAAATGGGCCAGGAGAGATGGCTCAGCAGTTATGAGAACTGGTTATTCTTGCAGAGGACCTGAGTTCAATTCCCAGAACCCACAGGAGTAGTTCTGTAACTCCAGTTCCAGGAGATCCAAAACTGTCTGTGAGCACTATAGGAATGTGCTACATAGACACACATGCTGGCAACACACCCATGCACATAAAATACAATCTTAAGAAAATATCAAAAGAAATGGAGTTTCCAATGAAAAGTGAAGATAGTTTAATTTAAAAGTGATAAGATGGATGGTAGGTAACCCATATAAAATGGCAGGAAGCTAAGGTACATTTTTCTTAAGGGTTTGCATAGATAATAAAATCTTAAGAGGGTAAGGTATTAAAGTCACTTTGCAGCTAGCAAAATATCCCTATAACATTAAATACAGAAAACATCATGAATAGACTTTAGAACAGTTAACAGAATGAGAATGCAAAGACTGCTCTATCAGCCTATTCTACTCTTATCATTTCTACTGAGTATACAATTACCAGTATGCCTTCCTGGAAACATACCCTACCCTTTGCCCAGTTCTTTGTTATTGGGAGCCCTTAGTGCCTCTGGAGACAGGGTTGAAAACACGAGTTCCTAAAAGTCAAGAAGTGCTGCGACAGGTCAGTTTTAGTTTCAAGTAGGCCATGCATTTTCTGTCATGCCATGCAGTCAGAACTGGAAACTTTGGTGTCTGATGGGGCTGAGGTCTGAGTGAGAAGAACCTGAGAAACAGATTTCAATCATGGTTGAGACTAAAAGGATAGGTCACCAGGCATTCACTTTTATGTGACTGAGTTCTCCTTTAAAAGTATACATTATTGTTTCCTTTATTGCCTCATAAAGTTTGTGTGAGCATAAATGCACAAAGGAAAGTAAAGACAAACATAAAGCCAGACTCTGACTTAACTCACTGCATCCTGCTATTTTATAGTTTCATCCCAAACTGTTCCCCTTACCCACATTCTTTAAAAAAAAAAAACCCCAATTTGCTTTTAAGAGTATCCTCATTATAAACGTACCATTGCCGGAATAGGGTAGGAACCACTGTTGAGTTCAGGAAAGGTTAAACAGAAGGATTTCCTGGTAAACAACCAGCTAGATGGAAAAGGTCAGTGAACATCTTTTATTTTTTAAAAACTAGTTTCCATCCACACTTTATGTTTAGAATAATAATGTTTAAGTCTCTAGAATTGTGTCAGGGCTTAGGTATTACAAATAAGTTACTTATTCACAACACAGGTGCTCTCTCATTATATAATGTTCCTAGACTCCCAACATTAATTCTAGACTCCCAAAATAAATGTTATTACTAAAAGGAAACAAAATGACTCCTCTTCTTGTTTTTTTGTTTTTTTGTTTTTGTTTTTTTTTTTTATTGACACTTGGACTTTTCACTGGCATGTATATTTGATTTACTAATGGTTCAAACTTGGTCAGATGCCAAGGATGCAACTATATTCTTACTATTAATATTTTATTGTTACTAATAGCTTTTTTCATAGGAGTAGGAATTTCTAGTGTTATAAGGCATGCTGTCATATAGTTATAAACAATGGGATATTGTTATTATCCTCAACTCATTGACTTTAAATTGTATACATAATCCTGATCTAAATCCTGATCATGTATACATGATCCTGATAGTTACTGAAATTCTCTATGACTTGCTTATTAGTTTTTAAAAGTTACTCTGCTATTGATTTGTGGGCCTGTGAAATTTTCCTAAATGCTAGAGTTGGTACTTGTTATTTCATCCACTAAGACATTTCTCCAAATAATTCCTTCCTTTTCTTGCCAAGGGAGCTGAAGGAACAGAAGGAATAACTATTCCAATACAAGCCTCTCTTTTTTTCTGGTAGTTTATAGAACAATATTGTTTTGCTTATGGTTTGCAGTTATTCAGTACCTTGGCTATATTATGTTACTTTCTCTGAGACTAAGCCATGTCATTGTAAATTCCTAGTAAGACATGGCAGAGGTTACTTTATTATGCCACACATCTTAATGAGCTGTAAAACTTTCCTGTTCCAATTACAACTGGATGACTCCTAAATAGCTCCACTGTTGACCAACTGTGGCCATGGAAATCTTAAGAAATGTTCCGTGGTCCTGTTTTATCCATGATAAAAGAAGATCTATCAGTACACAGTGATAGTTTTAAACCACAAAAAAAAAAATGGCCAGCATGACAAAATAACACTAAAGGTGTAGTAGGGGCATTCATATCTGTGTGGTAAACCACAGTTTTCTTTCCTTCTTTCTTTCATTCTTTCATTCATTCATTCATTCTTTCTTTCTTTCTTTCTTTTTTTTTTTTTCGAGACAGGATTTCTCTGTGTAGCCCTGGCTGTCCTGGAACTCACTCTGTAGACCAGGCTGGCCTCAAACTCAGAAATCTGCCTGCCTCTGCCTCCCAAGTGCTGGGGTTAAAGGTGTGTGCCACCACTGCCAGGCTCACAGTTTTCTAATTGGACAACAGAAGATAAATCATGCTTGATACTAGAAACCTGGCTAACTGTTCAGGGCTAGTGAGGTCATTTATCTTAGAGAACTTATTACTTCCACTTTACCACACCAGCATAATTCCTAATTACATTCTAAAATTTATGCTTATACTAAGAGATAAGTGTAGCTCTTCTCCCACACTATAGAATCTTCTCTTTGCAATAAACAGAGACCATCACAGACAATCAAAACTGACCATAATGTCAAGATGAACTGATCATGGAGAGCTCATTCCCAACAGATACATCCACAAAACAATTCCTACTCAGGGAACATCATAGAACAGAGGATGGATAGATTGTAAGAGCCAGAGGGCTAGGAAGTTTGCTGTGAGATTGTGTCTCCTAGAAATTACAAGGATAATACTTGCAATAAGATACTGCAACAATACAGCTGCCTAAACAAGACTTGAACATCAACAATGCCAATAGTTATGCTGACTTAGAAGGTGGGAATTCCATAAGGTCCCACTTAATAACAAAGAACTGTGGGCAACTAATAATGGCCAAGACAAGGATAAATAGCCTCTGCCAGGAATGAGCCTGCTAATTGATTATCCAGTACAAGTGGTCAGCCTTGAAGTCATATACATACAAACAACAATAAATGTACTTAGTAGGTTGTATTTATATGTTTATGAGTTTATATATGTTATGATAACTATCAAAGAAAAGAGGCCATGAATTTAAGACAGAGTGAGGGAAGGGCGCAGAAAGGGCTAGAGGGAAGAAAGGGAGGAGGGTACATGGTATAATTAGATTTTAGCTAAAATAAAAAAGATGGCTGAAAGAGATGTGTGAAATACTGAGAAATATTTAGTTTATTAACCAATGAGAAATAATGCACAAGTTAAAAACAAACCAATCAATATCTCACTTGAATTTTTACATCATTTAATTTCAGGGGTACTTCTTTTCTAATAGTAAGAACATTTTCCTGGTGTTGAATGTAATATTCTTGAGTTATGTAGCAGGGGCCCTTAGCACCTGGCTTTTTTTGTTTCATAATACATAATATGGGATTCATTCATGTTATATCCAACAAGAACAGTCATTTTATTTTCATATAGAATTCTGTTTGGGGACTATGTCATAATGTATCTGATCTATTATGCAGAATATTTAGATTGTTTATATCCACGAGTAATGCAGCCAGGAACATTTTCATACATGTCTTTGAATGAATATGCATACATATTTCTTTCTGGTGTATACTCTGCTGAGTCACAGAGTGGGAAAATAATCTCTTAATGATACTGTAAAGGACCTTTATGAGGTAATTATGTGGACAGGCACCTCTACTCATCATATACAGCTGTTATATTTGCTTCATGGGATTGACAAAGTATAATGTTCATTGTAATCATAACTTATTGGGATATGTACAGCTAATTTACTGTAGCTTCAGTTTTTAATTTCCTTGATTACTAATGAAGTTCCTTACATTTAAAATTTGTTCTCAGTCTCTTTTTAAAATTTATTTATATCCCGATTGCTTTCTTCCTCCCGTTACTCCCTTCACAGGGTTCCTCCCTCAGCCCCCTGTCCTTCACCTTTGAGAGTGTGTCTCCCCGCAAGCTATTCCTTCACCATGAAGCATCAAGTCTCTGTAGGATTAAGCTCATCCTCTCCACTGAGGCCAGCCAAGGCAGTCCTCTTCTTTATATCTCCAGTCTCTGGGAGCTCCCAGGGGTCCAGGTTAGTTAACACTGTTAGTTTTCCTGTAGGGTTGCCATTCCCTTCAGGATCTTTAATCCTTCCTCTAACTCTTCCATGGGGGCCTTGACCTCAGTCCAATGCTTGGCTGTGAGCATCTGTATCTGTCTCAGTCAGACGTTGTTAGAGCCTCTCAGAGGACAGCTGTGGTAGGCTCCTGTCTGCAAGCACAAGATAGCATCACTAATAGTGTCAGGGATTGGTGCCTGCCCATGGGAAGGGTCTCAAGATGGGTCACTGGTCAGCATTCCTTTGGTTTCTGCTCCATCTTTGTCTCTGCATTTATTTTTAAGGCAGGATCAATTTTAGGTCAAAAGTTTTGTAGGTGGGTTGATGTCCCTATCTCTCCACTAGGAGTCCTGTCTGCCTACTGGAGGTGGCCTCTTCAGTTTCCATATTCTCATTGTTGGACATCTCTCACATCTCTTGACTTATTTTTCAAAATTCATTTTCTTGTCATTATTGTTTTATAGGCTATATTCTATATATATGTCCCTTATCATAGATATTGAAATGTGTTCTCATCCTGATAATTATATCTGGTTGGAAGAGGTTCATTATATATGCTATGTCTGAGATAGACTTTTCTCCTACTTTTGACCCACATGCAGTCGATTTTTGTGCAGATATGAAACACAGTAAAATATGTGTATTTCCCCACATCTTCAGTTGATTACACTCTATCTCATAGAGCTTTGGGATCAGTCTGATTTGTCTCTCAATCTCTGGTCAGTATTATCCACCTGCTTATTTTCTGGCTTTGTGCCCATACATCAAATCTTTTGTATTAACACCCCAACTTTCTCTCAATTGTTTTAATTATTCCTCACATTTATATAAATTACAAAATGAGATTTTAAAATGTATATCTAGTTAAACTAAAGGACCCTGTAAGGCTTTCACAGTTTCCTTGATTTTCTTTAGCGTCTATGGGTGGCACACTGTGATTTCCTGTTAGGGTCCAGCATGCTTTGCTACACTCATTTATGGTTCTTAGGTGTTTGGTGCCACTAGAACACCTTTCAGTTTGTTTTTGTTTATTTATTATTATGTGGTTGGTTGCTATAGGACAATGAACTGGACTTTTAATTCTAATAGTTGGTAATTTTTTTCATAATTTCTAGAAACAAAATTTTGTCACCTCAGATTATAACATATTCATTCTGTTTTTCTACTTCTTATACATTCCATATTTTTTCCTTCCAAAAAGTGCTGGCTAGGAATTCTAGGCAATGTTGAGCAGACTTGTCACAGATGCAATGTTCTGTTTCAGTGGGGACACTTTGGCATTTCCTTGTTAATCATGATGCTTGCTGAATTGCACTTTTTGCAGATAATTTTTGTCATAATAGAGTTTCTCTCAGTGGCTTGTTCTTTTTAATCGGTGCAGTGCCTCTCCAATTGTATGCTTTTAAAAACTATGTTCTGCTAGTGCAAAGAGCTCCATTGAATAGTTAATGTAAAATTAACCTTGTTCTTTTGGAATAAACCCAACTTTATCATAATAGATCATCATTTTAGATATAACTGGCTTTGTTTTATTTCTTACATGTGCAATTCAGAAATTAGAACTGCCTTTGGGGAAAAGTCACATTTAGGTTCTCTCACATGACACTTGCCTTAGCAGAACCAAATTCCAGCCTTTCCACTGTTGCTAGTGAGACTGGTCTCCACAGGGGGACACCCATTCTGTTAGGACACTGTGACCTTGAACATGTCTTGGAGGAAAGACTTGCAGCGACAGAGTGCTCTTCCTGGGGAGGTTTTTCTCCTCAGAAGTCTGCCTGCTCAACCTTGGTTGCTCAGATTGTTCTCCGAGGTTTCCCAGTGATGTAGACTTTGTGTTTGGTTTGCTTTGCTTGGTAGAGATTTTAGAACTGAAGACAAGGGTGGGTTTGAAACCAGCCTCTTTTAATTGTTAGAAGTAAGAGATCCCCATAGTGTGAAATCCTCATAAAAAGGGTTTATCTGTTTCAAGAGGACACCAGAAAAAAAAGTGTTTATATTTGTGTTAAATAGAAGCATTGTGGTTAGAAGAGTCCTTTAAATGTCTTTGTCTAGAATGACCAGGGAATGAAAGAAGATCTAAAAACTTTATCAAAGAACATGGAGCTAGTGCACTAGTCCCATCGATTCTCTAAAGTACAAAAATATAGCAACTCAATTGCTGTGCAGAGCACACACGCAACTCATCCTTCGATTCCATTATAAGAGGGTTGAACAAAATTAAACAAGCCAGAAACCTCATCGGTTTCAGCAATCTGCTTGTTCTTCAACCATCAATAAAAAAAGAAAAAGGAAGGAAGAAAGAAAGAAAGAAAGGAAGGAAGGAAGAAAGAAGAAAGAGAGTCACAGTTTTTTTAACTTCTGAAAGTTCCTGAACACTGATGCTTCATCTCATCAACATAGTAAACTACACTGATTAGCCACTTGGTCAGTGTTCAATGAGCCTATCCCCCTCCACCCCCAACCTGCTCCAGGTTCATGTTTGGACTCATATTTCTAGCTGGTGGTGCTGTTTTGGGGAGGTTGCAGAGCCCTTTGATTGTGGGATGTATTTGGAGAAGTAAGTCACTAGGGTGTGCCTTTGGAGGTGATAGCCACACCTCTGTTTTCAGCCCTGCTCTCTCTGCTCCCTCACCCACCAGCTGTGTGATGAGTTTCTTCCTCATAGAACTGAGTTGGTCAACCATGGTTTCACTATGATGCATGAGGATGCTCTATAGTCATGAGCCAAATAATCCTTTCCTCCCCAAAATTGCTTTTGTCAGTGATGCAAAGCTGTTTAATTCAATTTGGAAACATTCAACATTAAGGGATGGCTCAAAGAGAAAATATCTGTCTGTCTGTCTGTCTGTCTGTCTGTCTGTCTGTCTGTCTGTCTGTCTCCTCTCTCTCTTTCTTGGAAAATGCTCTAGGCTATATCTCTAGTTCCTCCACACTCACACCCTTGCCATTTATTTATTTATTTATTTATTTATTATTTTTAAGTTTTGAGACAGATTTTCACTAACTTGCCTAAGTTGTCCTTGAACTCTCTATAGTGCAGGCAAGGCTTAAATTTACAATCCTCCTGCCTCAGCCCCCAAGAAGCTGTAATTACAGGCCTGTGCTACCTGGCCCAGTTTGTAATGTTAATTTTTAATACTGAATTATGTTAAAAGGGGCTACTGAGATGTTTTACATTCATGCCCATATGACAAAAATCTAAAGAGTACTTTCTTAGACTAGAACACATGCTTGCAAGTCATTTGATAGAGATCTCATTTCCCTTAGATCATCGACTTTAACGCTTCATTTGACTTAATGTGTTTTGTTTAGCAGAAGATACAATTATGCTAGGTAAAGAAAGCTGGGCAGACCCTGTGCTCAGCACTATTTCTCTGACATTAACAATAGGAACATTATATAGTGAGAGGCTTGAGCTTCTGTGAAATTATCAGAGTAAGTGCAAAATCATGAGTTATGTGGAATAACAGCAGAGCCTATGTTTCATTTTGTGTGAGTCTGTGGAGATCAGAGGTCAACATTTGCTCTCTTCCTTGTATTTTTTCTCTTATTTATTTATTTATTTATTTATTTATTTATTTATTTATTTATTTATTTCATTGTACATCCCAGTTAGAGATCTCCCTGTCCCTCCTTTCCTCCCAGTCCCAACTCTTACAAATCTGTCCTCTATTACTCCCTTCCCTTCCCCTCAGAGAAGGAAAGCATCCCCCCTGGGTGCCACCTTACCCTAGGATATCCAGTTGCAATAAATCTAAGTGCATACTCTCCAACTGAGGCCCAACAGGGAGGCCAGTTAGGGGAAAGGAATCCAATGGCAGGCAACTGAGTCAGAGACCCAATTGTTAGGGGACCCATATGAAAACCAAGCTGCACATCTGTTACAAATTCTCCACCTTATTTTTTTAAGACTGGGTTGCTCCCTGAATTTGAAGCACATAGATGTAGTTGAATAGACTGGTCAGTGAGCTCCAGCCAATCTCTTTTTCTCCACAGTACTGAAATTATGGACACAGGCTGCTGCGTCTCTCTTCTATATGAGTGCTGGTGTGTGTGTGTGGGGGGGGTAAACTCAGCTCCTCATGCTTCTGTGGCAGTTACTTTACAGACACCCATTTCCCCATTCCCTCACTTTTACATTATAGTTTACATAGAATAGAGCCTGGAAAGAGAAGGGGACTGACTGCTATTCCTGTTTAACCATAATAAGGAGAAAAGTCCCTGATTTCAGAGAGTGAGAATAAATGTTTGAAAGCCAGACAGAACTGCACTCCACTCACCTACAGTGAACACCATGAATCATGTGATTCTCTCAGCATGGTAAGGCTAAGGTGCTTTTTCTTTGTAGTGATTTTTTGGGTCTTTTTAATGTTTTATAACAAAGATAAAGCACTTCCCATCTAAAAACAACAGCGTAGTTGTTAGGGTAAGAGTTGAAACTATGGTTATAAAAACTCATGTGTGGATTATTAAAGAAAAAGAACAATGGGAAGCAGGCTCCAGAAGAAGACCAAAGAGCTGAATATGTCAGAATAAAAAAACAGTCAGACAGCATTGATACCCATTTCCTTTGTGGCTGTCGTTCTGGGTCTGGGAGTGTGCTTGGCTATAACATGCTAGTTAATGGAATGCTGAATTATGTTCTCTTCCTCCAAGCTATCTACATAATCTTCTAGAATTATATTCCCAGATTTCTTGTATTCTATGAATAGTATAGTAACCAAAATTTCATGTAAGAATGAAGAAAACATGTCAAAATTCTGTGGTGTTCCCTGGTTTCCATCAGTGTCTGGCCGTAGGGCAGAAGCTCCTGAGCAGAGAGTGAAAAATCCAGGAGTACAGTTAAGATTATCCTGGTTCACGCAGGAGCATGAAGCATAGGCAAACCTGGACTATATAGCCAACAAACAAACAAACAAACAACAAAATGAAACCAAAAAACTCGAACGACAACAAAAAAACAAAACCAAAAATCCAAACCAAACCAAACCAAACCAAACCAACAAAACCAAAACCAAAAAACAAGACACCAATCCAGAGAAATTGGAGACTATGGTATTCTCAGAATACAGGAAATCAAAATTTTGAGGAAAGTCTTCCTGGGATATAGCTTAATGGTGCAGGCCATATCTGATGTTTATTTCTTCATTTTCAGAAAGAGCCATGATGCATAGCTAAGATCAGCTTCAGATTAACAATCCTCCTCCCTGGGCTTCCTGAGTGAGTGCACAAGGCATCACATCAGGCCACATCTTTTAATAATTAGTTTATTCACATATTGTATTTTCATAATATTTGGATAAATTCTAATCTTTTTGCCTTTTCATACTAGTTATACCATTTGGATACAATGATACTAATGACCATACAGTAGACTCTCATTTTACAGAGGAGCAGGATAAGGGCTGCCTGGATCACCTGACCACAGTCTCCAGTTTATTAGCAGAAGTGACAGGGTGAGAAGCTTGGTCCCTGTCCAGTCCACTATGTGCCACCACCTCTACTATTAGCATAGGCAGCCTTTCTGTGACCACTACAGGGATAATAAAGCCTCCAGGAAAAATGTCTGCAAGAGAATTTAGTAGCTGTTGTTATATGTGTATTACATCTTCTCCACTCTTCATGAAGGTCATTTAGGATCTGAGAATGTACTTGGCTGTAACAGGGTAGTTAATGCAATTCTATGAGTTATTTTCCCCTAAGATATGCTAATTATCCAGACTTACATTCCTCAAATTACTTCACTCTGACTGCTTTAGTCTCCCAAAACTGTGATATATGAAGGGTAGGCTGTATTGTTGTCTTATTTCAAGCCAATAAAGTTCATAGGTTAGAGGCATTTATTGGCACATCTGCTGCCTTTTCAGTATTCTCTTATGTCTAGGAGACAAATGTGTGTAGATAATAGAAGTGGATATTAAAGGCTATGCATATTTTCCTTTGAATATTGTCCAGCAATGGTACTTTAAGAATGATAGACTACATTCTGTATTGTTCATATGATGAAAGAAAGGCCATATTATAATCTCATCAGTAAGTATATTGACAACATAAGGAAGTGACAAATTATCCATTGTTGTTAAAAGCTAGTGGGATGTGAGAGGGGAAATGGCATTGCCCTACTTAGCATTTAGCATTGCTGAGGTAATAAAAACAGATCATTCTTTTCTTTAGTAGAGCAGATTGTTATTGAAGAACACAAACAGTGAGTCTATGGCTTCTTCCCAAAGCTCCTCCCCAGAACAACAGTTGAAGTTATTGGAGTTGGGAAGCTGTTATTTGTGGTGTGAAAGGTGGGAGCTTTACTAATGGGTTCTTCTACCCAGATGAAAGCTGTTTCAAAGAGTCATTATAGGCAAACAACAGTTTACTTTATGAAATGTTGAAGTTTATTTTGGATTGTAGAGGAAAGCAGCCATCTAAGCTCTCCTATTTACTACTCTTTATTACGTACAAGCCAACTCTTACGCCTCTGAAGAAGTGTCTGACTTTCTTATAGTTGTGTCTATCAAGCTATGCATTCCTATAGTAACATCCATCAGTTATCCAGACTCTGATTTAAAATGATATTGATTTATTACCTTATTCTTTTGAATGTCAGAATTCTGAAATTAGACTCCTTGGAGAGAAGTCTGGTGGTTTCAGGTTTATCAACCCTAGGAAGTCTCAGGGGTAGTCTCTTCCCCAGCCTTTTGTAACTTTTAGAGCCTGCCCATATTCCTTGGCTTCAGAACTTTAGGACATCAATCTAACCTCCATTTTGGATGACACCACGTCCATGTTCCTAACATCTTTTTGGGAAAGGGTCCTTGTGAGTCATATTGAGGTCACCTGGACAATCTGAGTTAAATGCCCTATGCCAAGATATCCCCCCTCTCTCTCACTCTCTCTCTCTCATCTACAAAGTTCCTTCTTTAATGTATGACAGCCTGTTCCTATAACAAAGGAGTTAAGATTTCTTTAGATAGCATTGGGGTAGGTGTTACTCAGCATATGGAAAGAAAGACCCCAGGATCTAGAAAGTCCATACTGGTAATATTTATTGATGAGACTGAAGGAAAGCTGAACTTGCCAACCTTTCAGAAATTCTGCAGATGGGACAGAATAATAGTGTGGAAATGAGGCTTGCCTATTTGGTCAAGTCTTTTCTGCAAAGATTTTTATTGCAAAGATGATCCTGTGTAAATAAAAGGTGGATTGAAGTGCTTCATGGAGTGGGAGTAGCTAAATTTCCACCTTTAAATAGTAACATATATGGATGTCTGGCAGATGGATAGGTGAATTGGGGTAGACTGTATTTTAAGTGGACCAACCACATCCTATCCAGACCAGTGGGACAAAGAAAGTGGTGTTTGTCATTGCTGATTATATACTGTGAATATCCAGATATCCAGTTTTTCATAAAATATAATACTATTGTAAATGAAATGGAGTAAATGACTGTGTTATAAAAGTGGGTTATAAAATTTTTAGGTAGAGTTATAGTCACAGGAAGATCTCAGGCAATGAAGAAAAGAGATGAAAGGGTAAATGTAAGGGTTGAGGAAGGATGGATGCAGGCAATGGCATGGGCTATGACAGAGGCTGTAAAGATAATTGTTTTTCTAGTTTCACTTCTGTCATGGGATTGTTTGTTTGTTTTGGTGGTGGAAAAGCACATAAAATATATGATACTAAAAATATAAAATTTAATGTGAAGCTGCACAGCTTCCATTCCCAAGGCCTGTTCTAACTGTATAGAAGTTCGTTGAGTTGTATAAACCTGAACCCTAGTTAATTTTGGTGTATAATGTTTTTATTTATTTCCATTTTTTATGACTAAGTTTATAAAATTAAAAGAAAACAGCATTTCTTGGAGAAGTAGATTAAAATGACTCTTGGCTTCTTTCCCTGGCCAGCATACATGGTTAAGATTCTTGAACTAAGTCATTCTTCAAAATGCTACCTTTTCTTTTTTTCTCTCAAGTCTGTTCTTTAGATATGAACCTAGTATTGAAGGTTGTATTCGTAGAATACCACGGCTTACTTGCCTTGTCTCCACTGGCTTAATCTATATTCTAATTTTAAAAGGATTAAGCCAGGCTCTGAAGTAGGGATGGTAAGAAAGGTAAAGCAGCAGTCTTTCTTCATGTTCAGTCTCCAGGGACAGGTCAGCGAGGACGGAGGCTCTTCTTTTTATTTCCTTTTCCTGCTCTCTGACATTCAGTTGCTTTAGAGATAGGAGATTGCCTCCAAATGGGGTCTGAGTGTCAGAGTCTGTTGTCAGTGTGTGGCCACTCTTGCTCCTGCTAGGATTCATCTGCTTCTCTTTCCTCAACATCCTGCATCCAGCAGGACCTTATGCCTCATGGAGACTTATTGTAGTGTGGCATCTTTCTTTCCCGAACTTGACTTTACTATTGGTTGGTCGATTTATTGACTCATGCAGTCTACAATTAATTAGGTTGTCAGTCATTCCTATCCCATTTGATTATATATAAATAAATTTAAATGAGAATTATAATAAAAGAGTTGGTGAAGCTTCTAAATGAAGGGATTATGACACAGGAGGAGACAAAGAAAGAACAAAACATCTCTAGTCAGTCTTCAAATACCATGTGATTAGCCAACCTACTAGGAAACATAAACAAAATTTTTAAAGTAAATTATTGATCTGGCATCTCTTTGAAATAATATAGCTTCTCGGGTCAAATATCTTTCTTTTTCATGACTGAATAAATTCCATTGCATATATATGCCATAGTTATTTTAATCCGTTCATCTTTAGCAGACACTTGAGATGATTCTATAATTTGATTACTGCAACCTATATTGCAACAAACACTTCTGTGCAAATTAATATCTCTAGTATGTTTACTTGAATTTCATTGAGCATATAACCAAGATTAATATGCCTAGGTATACATGTTATTTTTTTTTTTGATGAAATGCCATGTTGATTTCCAGAGGGGCTGCACCAGTTTACAGACCATCATTAGTGTATGAATTTTTTTTTTTGGTGTCTTCCCTAGCATTTATTGTCATTAGTGTTCTTAATAGTCATTCTGACTAGGGTGAGGTGGAACCTTCAAGCCATTTGTTAGTAAAATACAGTAGAAATGCCTTCAGGGCCATGCTTTCTTTGTTTCAAATATGGCCTCTTAGATTTTTGTTAACATATAAAAATTTTAAATCGTTTTGCTTAGAAAGATATTTTGTGTGTGTTTGGTGGGGTCACATGGACCCCCAAGCTGTCCTCAAATTCTCTGTGTACACAATGGTTAACTTGAATTTCCCAACCTTCTGTCTTAACTTCACAAATCCTGAGATTTCAGGCATACAACACTACTAGTTTATGAGACATTGAAGATGAAATACCAAGCCTCATGCTTTCTGGACACTGGCATTCCTCTGTTTAGAGACCTCAGCTCAGATGAAGCCATATACTGACTACATCTCAAAATCTTGGGTGTTACTCATATAAAGCAGAGTTAGCGTGCACGTTAGGAAGAGATGACATAGTATGAGCTTCAGGTCTAAGGAAGGGGGAGGGCTTTTAGATGTCCTTAGTGTGTGTGTGTGTGTGTGTGTTGTGTGTGTGTGTGTGTTGTGTGTGTGTGTGTGTGTGTGTGTGTGTGTGTGTGTGTGTGTGTGATGATGCCTCAGTCTGTGTGAGTTGATATATGTATCAATCTTGATTTAAAAAGCTTTGTTTTCTTGGTGTGCTCTATCTTCTCTGGCTATTACATTATTTCTACCTTCTCTTCTACAGGGTTTTCTGAGCTCTGAGTTGAGGGAATTAACAAAGGCATCCCCTTTATGGTTGAGTGTTCCAAAGTCTCTCAATCTCTGCATAATGTCTGCTATGGATCTCTGTATTTGTTCCCATCCAGTGCAGGAGGAAATTTCTCTGATGTTCATTTGTTCATTCTTTCTTCCTTCCTTCCCTATCTCCCTTCCTCCTTTCCTTCTTTCCTCCTTCTTCCCTTCCTTCCTTCCTTTCTTTTTTCTTTCTTCCTCCCTTTCTTTCCTTCTTTCATCCTTCCTTCCTCTCTTCTCCTTCTCTTCCTCTTCTTCCTCTTCCTCCTCCTCCTCCTCCTCCTTCTTCTTCTTTTTCTTCTCCTCTTCCTTCCTTCCTTCCTTCCTTCCTTCCTTCCTTCCTTCCTTCCTTCCTCTCTCTCTCTCTCCTTCTCTCTCTCTCTCTCTCTCTCTCTCTCTCTCTCTCTCTCTCTCTCTCTCCCCCCTCTCTCTCTTTCTGCTTTCTTTACTGCTTTTTTCTAACAGTATTATTTGGTTTTACCCAAGTAATTCTTCATTCACCCAAGCACTGTCATGGATGGGATCCAGCTCATGGAATGGACATTATGTCAAATGAAATATTGGTTGATTACTCCCACAAGCTTTTCCAACCATGACACTAGCATATCTTGCAGGCAGGAAACTATCAAAGATCAAAAGCTTTGTGGCTGATTGATGTTTATGTTTCCCCTTTGATAGTGTAAAGACTACCTTCCTATATCAAGACAGTAGCACATGGGTTCTTCATGTAGGTGAAAAGTTCTATTAAGGCACCATCACAATGTCCTTATGCTCAATGAGTTGTTTAGGTACTATCTTCAGCCATGAGTCCTTGCTGTTAGTTTGTGTTGAGCAGTGTAAAGACTTGGTAAAAACTTGGGTTGTTTAGGGGTTCCTGTGGGATCTCTTTGGCAAACAACTCAGTTAGACCTAACCCAATCCTGGCACTGGAAGTTTTGTTTGGTGACAAGAGATGACCAGTTGCAGCTCTGTCTACCCTCCTATTTGATAATTTTATTTAAAAAACTTTGTGCATGTATATATTTTAGAAAGCTTCTACTCTATTAGGTTTTCTTACTGTCCCTTAAATGCCTCTTAATTTTTTTTATCCCTGTATTCGTTCCCTTATCCCCCTCTTCCATCCCTGTACCCACTTGATAAAACCTGTCATAATTCCCCTGCCATCCATCTATAAATATCTACATCATTTCCCTTTCCTATGAAGATTCATAACTACCTCCTACTCCAATCATTTACACTATATCTAACTTCTGTGATTTTATGGATTGTAGCTTGTTTATCATTGATTTAACAGGTAATATCATCATATAAGAAAATACAGTATTTGTCTTTCTGGATCTGGGTTACATATTTTCTAGTTCCATCTGTTTATCTGAAAATTTTATGAATTCATTTTTAATGGCTGAGTAATATTTCAGTATGTAAATACACCACATTTTCTTTGTCCATTCTTCTGTTGGTGGGCATTAGATAGTTTCTGTTTTCTGGCTATTAGGGAAAGAGGAGCAAAAAGCAAGTGTCTCGTTGTATGATCAAGTGTTTTTTGGGTATATGACAGAATGGTATTGCTAGATCTTGGGGTACATTGATTTCCATCTTCCTGAGGAACTGAAGCATAGATTTCCTTACTGGCTGCACAAATATGTAGTCCTATCAGCAATGGATGACTATGTCTCCTTAGTCTACATTCTTGCCTGTATGAGCTATCACTTGTGTTACTGATCTTAACCATTTGGACAAATGTAACATGAAATCTCAAAGAAGTTTTGATTTGTATTTTACTGATAACTAAGGATGTTGAACATCTCTTTGTTTTTCTCAGTCATTTGAGTTTTGCTTTTTAGTCCCTGCTAAGATCTGTACCTCATTTTAAAATTGGATTATTTGTCTTGTTGATATTTAGGGTTTTTTTTTTTTTGAGTTCTTTATATGCTTTGGATATTAGCCCTCTATCAGATGTAGCATTGGTAAAATATTTTCCCACTCTGTAGGTGACCTCTTGGTCTGAATGATGCTGTCTTTTGCTGTGCAAAAGCTTTTCAGTTTCACGAGGTCCAAATTATTGCTGATCTAAGTGCCTGTGCTAAGATTTAACAAGTCTTTTTCTTTGCCAGCAATTCAAGGATGTTTCCCACTTTCTCTTCTATCAGGCTCAATGTATCTGGTTTTATGTTAAAGTCTTTGAACTACTTGGAGTACATTTTTACAGGGTGGTAAGTATGGATCTATTTGCATTCTTCTACATATAGTCATCCAGCATGACTAGCATCTTCTCAATGATGCTGTCTTTTCTTCCCAGTGTGTAATTTTGGCCTTTTTGTAAGAAAAAATAGGTGTTTAAAAATATGTGTATTCATATCTGGATCTTTCATTTGATTCTATTGATTGAAGTGTCTGTTTTTGCACCAGAATCATGTAGTTTATGACTGCATCTGTGAAGTACAGTTTGAGGCTGTCT
>NW_022196897.1:9382224-9390751 GCF_008632895.1 Mastomys coucha
GACGTGTCTGTTTTTGCACCAGAATCATGTAGTTTATGACTGCATCTGTGAAGTACAGTTTGAGGCTGGCAATAGTGATGCTTCCGGCAGTTCTTTTATTTTTATATTTTAAATTCAAGACCGTTTTAGCTATTCCGTGTTCTCCGTGTTTCTATACAAAGCTGGAAATTTTTCTTTAAAATCTGTGAAGAATTGTGTTGGAATTTTGATGGGGATTGCATTAAATATATATATATATATATATATATATATATATATATATATATATATATTACTTTTGGTAGAATAGACACTTTTGATATATTAATCCTGTTGACCCATGAGCATGAAAGATCTTTCCAATTTCTGATATTTTTTAAATTTTTTCTTAAATTACTTGAAGTTTTTAATTATACAACTCTTTCATTTGTTCAGTTAGAGTTACTCCAAGATATTTTATATTATTTGGGATATGTGAAAGATGTTGTTTCCTTGAATTTCTAAGATCATTTGCCATTTGTATATTGGAGGGCTTCTGATTTTTGTGAGTGAATTTTGTATCTATCTACTTTGCTAAAAGTGTTTATCAGCTGTTGGGGTTTCCCAGTGCAAATTTTAGGTTCCTTTATGTATACTATCATATTACAGGCAAATAGAGATACTTTGATTTCTTCCCTACCGATTTGGTTTCCTATCCCTTTAATCTACTTCAGTTAGTTGTCTTATTGCTTTAGTTAAAACTTCAAGTTCTGTATTATAGGTATGGAGATAATAGACGACCTTGTCTTGTTCCTGATTTTAGTAGAATTGTTTTGTGTTTCTCACCATTTAAGTTGCTGTTGGCTATGTGTTTTCTGTAAATTGCCTTAATTATGTTAAGGTTTGTCTCTTGTATCCCTAATCTCTCCATGACTTCGATCATGATGGGGTATTGGATTTTTCCAAAGGCCTTTTCTGAATCTAATGAGAAGATCACATTTTTCTTTTCTTTTAGTTTTCTTAGATGGTAGACTACCTTTATTGATTTTTGTGTATTGAACAATTTCTGCTTTTCTGCAATGAAGCTGCTTGATCAAAGTAGATAATCTTTTTGATGTGTCTTTGGATTTGATTTGCAAATATTTTATTGAGAACTTTTGTATTTATGTTCATAAGGAAATTTGGTCTGTAATCCTATTTTGGGGGGCCTTTATGTGTTTGGGTATCAGGATAATTGTGGTTCTGTAAAACAAACTGGGCAAAATTCTTTCTGTTTTTGGGCTTTGTTTTTTGTTTGTTTGGTTTTTTTGTTAGAAGAATTTTAATTACTGCTTCTATTTCATCAGATATTATAAGTCTGTTGACATTTGTTATATGATCTTGATTAAACATCAGTAAGTGGTATACATTGAGAAAATTATCCATGTCTTTATATTTTTAATTTTGTGGAATATAAGATTTTAAAGTACATTCTTATTGTTCTCCAGGTTTCCTGTGTGTCTGAGGTTAGATTCCCCTTTTACTTTTAGCTCTGTTACTTTGAAGATTCTGATTTCCTTTAAGTAAATTTGGATAAAGGTTTGCCAATCTTACTGATCTTCAGAAAGAATTCTTTATTTCATTGATTCTTTGTTTTGCTTTTGTTTGTGTGTGTGTTTCTTTTTTTATTGATTTCAACCTTGAGTTCAATTATTTCTTGCTGTCTTCTCCTTTTGAATGTGACTTTTTTTTGTTCTAGAGGTGTCAGATATGCTTTATGCAGATAACTTCAATGACTTTGTCTCTTAGAACCACTTTCATTGTGTCCTATCAGTTTGGGTATTTTGTGTATTCATTTTCATTCAATTCTAGAAAGTCTTTAATTTCTTAATGTTTGTCTTGACTAATTTTTGGTTAAGTAGAGAGTTGCTCAGTTTCCATGAGTTTGTAAGCTTTCTGTTGTTCATGATACCCAGCTTAATCCATGGAAGTCTGATAGTATACAGGGAATTATTTCAATTTTCTTCTATCTGTTGAGAATTGTTTTGTTTATGGGAATGTGGCCAATTTTGGAGAAAGTTGCATGAAGTATACAGTGGGATGTATTTTATTTGTGTTTGGGTGAAATGTTCTGTAAATATCTGTTAGGTCCATTTGGTTTACTTGAGTTTGGTTTGGTCCGTTTGGTTTATTCTGTTTAGTTTTTGACTGGATGACCTGTCTATTCATGAGAATGGGGTATGGAAGTCTCACACTATCAGTGTTTGAGTGTCAATACATTATTTAAGCTGTAATAGCATTTCTTTTACAAACTTGAGTGCCCTTGTGCTTAGTGCATAGATGTTGAGAATTACAGTGTTCTCTTGATGGATAATTTTCTTTGATGAATATATAGTACCTTTCTGGATCCCTTCTGATTTGTTTTGGTTTGAAGTCTATTTTGTTAGATATTAAAATGGCTACAGTAGCTTCATTTTTAGGTTCATTTGCATGGAATATCTTTATTTACTCTTTTACTCTGAGGTGATATCTATCCTTTATGTTAAGGGCTGTTTCTTGGATGCAGCAGGAGGAGAGATCCTGTTTTCTCATTCATTCTGTTGGTCTGTGTCTTTTTATTGGGGAATTGAAGCCATTGATATTGAGAGTTATCAATAAGCAGTGCTTGTTGGTTCCTGTTATTTTGTTCTTGTGGTGTCTCCCCCCTCTCCATTTTGATTTGCTGGTCTGGGATGATTTATTCCTTGTGTTTTTGTAAGTGTAGTTTAGCCTCAGCAGGTGGTTTTCTTTTTAGGGACTTCTTTTAGGCTGTGTTTGTAGACAAATATTGCTTAAATTTGGATTGAAAAAGTTGCTGAGTATAGTATAGTAGTTTGGATGGCAAGTGTAATCTCTTCGAGTCTGCAGCACATCTGTTCAGGCCTTTGTGGCTTTTAGAGTCTCCACTGAGAAGTCAGATCTAATTCTAATGGGTCTACCTTTGTATGTTACTTTGTTTTTTTCCCCTTACAGGTTTTAATATTCTTTCTTTTTAATGTTTTTCTGCATGTTTAGTGTTTTGATTATGTGTCAAGGGGAATTTCTTTTCTGGTAAAGTCTATTTGATTGTATGCTTCAATTACCTTGTTAAGAACCTTTTCTTTTAGGTTATGAATTTTTTTTTATAATTTTGTTGAAAATATCTTCTGTGTCTTTGACCTGGGTTTCTTCTCTTTCTTCTCTAGTGCTATTATTCATAGACTTTGTCTTTTTATTGTGTCCCAGATTTCCTGGATGCTTTGTGCCTGGGGTGTTTTAGATTTAATGTTTTCTTTAATCAAGATATCCATTTCTTCTATTGTGCCTTTAATGCTTGGGATTCTCTCTTCCATCTCTTGCATCCATTGGTGAGGCTTACCTTTCAAGTTCCTGTTTGAGTCCTTGAGTTTTCCATCTGCAGATTTCCCTCAGTTTGGGTTTTCTTTATTGATTCTATTTTACTTTCAGGTATTATTCTTATTCATTTCCTTCCAGTGTTTGTGTTTCCATAGATTTCTTTAAGGGATATCTCTTCATTTCCTCTTTAAAACCTCTATCATATTTATAAAGGCTATGTTAAGGTCTTTGTCTTCATCAGCTTATGTTGCAATAATCAGGGTCTGCTATAATAGGGTGCTGAGCTCTATTGGAGACATACTAATTGTTACTGATATTTTCTCTCTCTCTTTTTTATGTTGGTGTTAGGCATCTGGTTCTGTCAAGATTGTGATTTTAGGTGCTGATATCTGGTCCTGTCTTTGTCGGGTGGCTGTTCCATTTTTGGTTTCTTTTGCGCTCTCTGGTTCTTAGAAGAGTATGGTGGCTGTCTGTTACCTGGTAGGGAATTGGGAGTACCAATGCAATGTGTTTCTGTGTTTTTAGAGATGATACTTAGGAAAAAGGATGGGCTATGATGGGCAGCTAATGGGATCCATAGGAGGTAGAAAAGAGGCATGCCACACCAGGATTTGTTTAGTCACCTGAGAATGGAGGCAGGAGTAAGGAAAGACTACAACAGGAAGTCTGCTACAAAGCTGGCCATGAAACTAGAAGATTAGATATAAAGAGGAGGAGAGTGAAGATCTGAAGCTAGCCCACCTGCTTAGCTGGCCTATATGCTTCTTTGGCCAGCATGACTGCTGGTTTCCCAGGGAATGGCTGCTGGAGTTGAGAGCTGGTATAATGGCATGACTTGGAGAGAGGAAGTTTATAGAGGAGGAGCTGTGAGATCCACTGGGCATGCGTGCTGAGTGGTGGGTGGGGAGGCTGCTGCCGGTGGTCTGCTTTAAAGGGGGCATGAAAGCAGAGCAATGGATTCTGAGGAGAGGAGGAAGGGTGAAAGTGTGTTGTGAGCCTATCTGCTCCCTCTCCAAGTGGCCCACAGGTTCCCAGGAATGTCTGTTGGAGGCTGGGTAATGGGATGAGCTTGATACCTGTGTCTTGGAATGTTTTCCTATACTTTCCCATAGAAATTTTGCCATTGCAGGCTCTAAATTAATTTTTCTGATCAATTTTGGATTTACTTTTATGCAGAGTGAAGATATGAAACTATCTCATTAGAGGGGAAGGCAAGATAATTCCTGGGGGGCAATAGTACTGTCATTATAAATGGCTAGTGGGCATTACTTGTAGTTTTACAGAGTATGCAAGGCATGCAGTTTCTAAAGTCAACATCTAAAACTATTGTTATTTAGAAAATATTTCAAGTAGTGCTGGTAAGCTATAGGCTAATGGAAGACCTGCTGTTTCAAAGAGGTAAACAAAATGGAACTTTTTATAATTTATTTAGAACTGTTTTAATAATTAAGAAAAACACATATTTGCATAATCTCGATGCTATTGCCTCCACATGTTTTAAAGTGTTTTAGATAGCATTCAGGTTGTTAATGAGCCTATACTTTCATTTTGCCTAAGTATTTCTGGTCTCTTCAAATGAACTTGTATAATAATGCCATCATGGTTATTATATTTCCTTTCTGTAAAGTTTAATTTTTAAGGGCTCCCACTGTTTTTGTATATTTACAAAAGTATAAAACTGTAAGAAGTATCCTGTCTCAGAACATTCTTGTCACTCCTAGTGGCCATTACCAGGCCTTGTTCCCCATATGTGGAGAATACTATTTATTCTCTATTTTGTAGGGTTTCCTGATTCAGGCACCCCATTCATATTGGAATTATGTCACATATGGCATTTCACATCTATCTAATCTCACTTAGAAACTATGTTGTGATATGAATCCCCATTTCCCTGTTTTATGACTGAGTATTTGAATGTATGGAAATTTCCATCTTGTGTCCACAAGAGGGTACTTGTTGGACTTAAGAACTGCTCTGTTGTGGTTACTATAGCTTTGCACTAAGTTTCAAAACTAGGAATTTTGACTCTTCTACTTTTTTCCTTTCAGGATTGTCTAGACTATTCTGGAATACTTGTACTTCCTTATGAATTCTATATTAGTTAGTTCATTCTTCAAAAATACTATGAATTAGATAGAGTACCTTCTGTTCCTATTTTGTGGAATAGTTTGAGGAGTATTGGTTTTAGGTCTTCTTTGAAGGTTTGATAAAACTCTGCACTAAACCCATCTGATCCTGGGCTTTTTTTGGTTGGGAGGCTATTAATGACTGTTTCTATTTCTTTAGGAGATATGGGACTGTTTATATCATTTATCTGATCTTGATTTAACTTTGGTACCTAGTATCAGTCTAGAAAATGTCCATTTCATCCAGGTTTTCCAGTTTTTCTGACTGGTAAGATCAGGAATTCAAGGCCCATACCTAAACATAGTAAAAACAATATAAAGCAAACCAGTAGCCAACATCAAACTAAATGGAGAGAAACTTGAAGCAATCCCAATAAATCAGGGACTAGGCAAGGCTGCCCAATATCTCCCTACCTATTCAATATTGTACTTGAAGTCCTAGTCAGAGCAACTAGACAACAAAAGGGGATCAAAGGGATTCAAATTGGAAAGGAAGAAGTCAAATTATCACTATTTGCAGATGATATGATAGTATACTTAAGTGATCCCAAAAGTTCAACCAAAGAACTCCTAAACCTGATAAACAACTTCAGCAAAGTAACTGGATATAAAATTAACTCAAGCAAATCAGAGGCCTTCCTCTACACAAAGGATAAACAGGCAGAGAAAGAAACTAGGGAAACAACACCCTTCACAATAGTTACAAATAATATAAAATACCTTGGTGTGAATCTAACTGAGCAAGTGAAAGAGCTGTATGACAAGAACCTCAAGTCTCTGGAGAAGGAAATTGAAGAAGATCTCAGAAGATGGAAAGATCTTTCATGCTCACAGATTGTCAGGATTAATATAGTAAAAATGACCATCTTGCCAAAAGCAATTTACAGATTCAATGCAATTCCCATGAAAATTTTAACTCAATTCTTCACAGACTTAGAAAGAGCAATTTGCAAATTCACGGGGAATAACAAAAAACCTAGGATAGGCAAAGCTATTCTCAACAATAAAGGAACCTCTGGTGGAATCACCATCCCTGATCTTAAGCTGTACTACAGAGCAATTGTGATAAAAACTGCATGGTATTTGTACAGTGACAGGCAGGTGGATCAATGGAATATAACTGAAGATCCAGAAATGAACCCACATACCCATGGTCTTTGACAAAGTAGCTAAAACCATCGAGTGCAAAAAGACAGCATTTTCACCAAATCGTGCTGACTCAAGTGGCAGCATTTTGAAGAATGCAAATCGATCCATTTCTATCTCCTTGTACAAAGCTCAAGTCCAAGTGGATTAAGGTCCTCCACATAAAACCAGGTACACTGAAACTAATAGAAAAGAAAGTGGGGAAGAGCCTCAAATACATGGGCATAGGGGAAATTTTTTTGAACAGAACACCACTAGCTTATGCTCTAAGATCAAGAATTGACAAATAGGACCTTATAAAATTACAAAGCTTCTGTAAGCAAAGGACACTGTCAATAGGACAAGAGTGCAACCAACAGATTGGGAAAAGATCTTTACCAATCCTATATCTGATAGAGGACTAATATCCAACATATACAAAGAACTCAAGAAGTTAGACTCCAGAGAACCAAATAGCCCTATTAAAAATGGGGTACAGAACTAAACAAAGAATTCTCAACTGAATAATACCAAATGGCTGAGAAGCACCTAAAGAAGTGTTTAACATCCTTAGTCATTAGGGAAATGCAAATCAAAACAACCCTGACACCTCATACCTGTCAGAATGGCTAAGATCAAGAACTCAGGTGACAGCAGATGCTGACAAGGTTGTGGAGAAAGAGGAGCACTCTTTCATTGCTGGTGGGATTGCAAGCTGGTACAACCACTCTAGCAATTAGTTTGGTGGTTCCTCCAGAAATTGGACATAGTACTACCTGAGGACCCAGCTATACCACTTTTGGGCATATACCCAGAAGATGCTCCAACATGTAATAAGGACACATGCTCTACTATGTTCATAGTAGCCTTATTTATAATAGCCAGAAACTGGAAAGAACCCAGATGTCCCTCAACAGAGGAATGGATACAGAAAACATGGTACATCTACACAATGGAGTACTACTCAGCTATTAAAAAATGAATTTATGAAATTCCTAGGGAAATGGATGGATCTGGAGGATATCATCCTGAGTGAGGTAACCCAATCACAAAAGAACATACATGGTATGCACTCTCTGATAAGTGGATATTACCCTAGAAGATTGGAATACTTAAGATATAATCTTCAAACCACAAGAAACTCAAGAAGAAAGAAGACCAAAATGTGGATATTTCATTCCTTCTTGAAAGGGGGAACAAAATACCCATCGAAGGAGTTGCAGAGACAAAGTATAGAGCAGAGACTTAAGGAATGACAATCCAGAGACTGCTCTACCTGGGAATCCTTCCCATATTCAATCATCAAATCCAGACACTATTGTGGATGCCAGCAAATGCTGGCTGACAGGAGCCTGATATAGCTGTCTCCTGAGAGGCTCTGATAGTACCCGACTAATACAAAAGTAGAGGCTCATAGCCATTCTTTGGACTGAGTACAGGGTCCCCAATGAAGGAGCTAGAAAAAGGACCCAAGGAGCTGAAGCATTTGCAGCCCCTTAGGACAAACAACAATATGAACTAACCAGTATTGTCAGAGATCCCAGGGACTAAACCACCATCTAAAGAGTACACATGGCAGGACTCATGGCTCCAGCTGCATATGTAGCAGGGGATGACCTAGTCTGTCACCAATGGGAGGAGAGGCCCTTGGTCCTGTGAAGGTTCTATGCCCCAGTGTAGGGAAATGCCAGGGCCAGGAAGCAGGAGAGGGCGGGTTGGTGAGCAGGGGCAGGGGGTGGAACAGTTTTGTTTTTTTTTCCCCCTCGGGGGAGACCAGGAAAGGAGATATCATTTGAAATGCAAATAAAGAAAATATCTAATAAAGAATAGTAAAACAAATAAAATTCCATTGGACCAATATTACAAAAAAAAATCCTTTTAAAACTAGACAGATGTACCGGGCGGTGGTGGCGCACGCCTTTAATCCCAGCACTTGGGAGGCAGAGGCAGGCAGATTTCTGAGT
>NW_022196897.1:9390857-9404322 GCF_008632895.1 Mastomys coucha
AAAAAAAAAAAAAAAAAAAAAAACTAGACAGATGTGTCTGTTTTTAAATGTCTCAAAATTTATCTTTCAGGGTTGTACAATTGTACTTAATAATATAGTTCATGTGATTCAATATTTATTATTTTGACTTTGGTACTGTACAATAATCACATTTTGTAATATGTATTCACTCTAAGAAGTTATTAAAATTTTTGTTCATACAAAAAAAAACCCCAAAATAATACATTTCCCAGGATATACTCTATTCTTCTCCCACCCTGATCCTTCATGTTCCATGCCATTTGCCTTCAGTCTACCTGTGAAATCTATTTTATTTCCTTTCCCCCCTTTTCTAAGCTTCGCACCCTGTCACTTCTGCTAATAACGTAGAGACAGTAGTAAGGTGATCCAGCAAGTCCTTTCCTGCTCCTCTGTAAAATGAGGATCTACTGTATGTATCATTGTGAGTTTTCAAATGGCATAACTTTTATGAAAATGCTAAAAGATTAGAATTTTTCCAAATATTATGAAAATACAATATGTGAATAAACTAATTATTAAAAGATGTGGCCTGATGTGATGCCTTGTGCACTCCACTCAGGAAGCCCAGGGAGGAGGATTGTTAATCTGAAGCTGATCTTAGCTATGCATCATGGCTCTTTCTGAAAATGAAGAAATAAACATCAGATATGGCCTGCACCATTAAGCTATATCCCAGGAAGACTTTCTTCAAAATTTTGATTTCCTGTATTCTGAGAATACCATAGTCAGAGAATACCAATTTCTCTGGATTGGTGTCTTGTTTTTGGTTTTGATGGGTTTTTGTTTGTTTGGTTTGGTTTGGTTTGGTTTGGATATTTGGCTTTGTTTTTGTTTTTGTTTTTTTGTTTTTGTTTGTTTGTTTTTTTTTTTTGTTGTTGTTGTCCGGGTTTTTTGGTTTCATTTTGTTGTTTGCTTGTTTGTTTGTTTGCTTGCTATGTAGTCCAGGTTTGCATCCCCCCTTAAGCTCTTCTTGTTTTATAGCCTCTCTGGGTATATAGACAAAATTACCTGTTATTTTTACAGTTAATATCCACTTATGAGTGACTACATAGCGTGTTTGCCTTTCTGGGTCTTGTTTACCTCACTCAGGATGATTTTTTTTTCTACTTCTATTTGCCTGCAAATTTTATGATGCCATTGTTTTGACAGTGGAGTTATTCTTTATTGTATAAATGTACCATATTTTCTTTATCTGTTTTTCAGATAATGATTGAAATTGTGACACATTTTGAGGGTAAGGTGGAAACCTAATGCAATGGACACTTCATGGAATCTGTGAGAGTAACATTAGCAAAGATTCCTTGAAATGGGAGACACAGGGCTTGAACTGGCCATCTTCTTTAAACAGGCAGGGCGTCAAGTGGAAAGACTGGGACACTAACCCAGTTACAAACCTTTGGGATGCAGATTGTTCTTGCCTTCAGAGTGTGTGGGGCCTGGAGCCTAGAGGTATCATCATCAATTAGACCAGAGAGACAAGATAAAGAGTCCCACAGGCAAACATTAGGAGGTACTCAGGGAGTTCTGTGGAGGAATAGGAGGAAGGATCAGAGGAACCAGAGGGGCCAGGGACATACTAGGAGAACAGGGCCCACAGATCAACTATCTGGGACTCATGGGGGCTCACAGAGTTCAGGGAGTCTCTAGGGGCCTGGCCTAGGTCCTCTTCTTCTATGTTATAGCTGAGTAGTTTGGTGGGAATACTGAGAACGGGAGCCAGAGCTCTGTCTGACTCTTTTGCCTACATGTGGGATCCCTTTCCTCCTACTGGGGTGTTTTCTCTATCTTTGATGGGATAATAGATGCCTGGTCTTATGCCACATTGAATTTGATATCCGGGGAGGCCTGCTCTTTTCTGAGGGGAGTTGGGGGAGTATAGATCTGGGGGAGTGGCAAGAGATGTTGGAAAAGAGGCTGAGGAGAAATGAGAGGGTTGGGGGGCAAATAACAGTTGTGATGTAGTATATGAGAGAACAATACAAATAATGGTAATTCTTTTCATGTTACAGGGGATGGAACACAATGACACATACACAACTGAAGCCCGGCTAATTGCTGGTGTTGGGTTTTATAAGGACTGTGTCAACTGTACATTAATCTGAGTAGTATTGGGGCTTAAAAAACAGTGTTTGGACTGAAGCATTTGCTTAGTAATAGATCCTTTGCCTAGGTAGCACAAGGCCCTGGGTTTAGCCCTCATCATCAAATACACACATACACATATGCACACACACCACACATACACACTGACAGATACAATAAATATAACACATATGCATTCAATATACACACATATATACCATGCACCTCTACACACACATACACACAGACACACACATACACACACACACGTATACATACTGTAACACAAAAACACACCCCACACACACATATGCATGAACATACACACAGATACACATATACAAATATTCATGTAATGCACATGTACATACATGCGCACATATACACACCTCCTCCCACACACATGTACACACTGTCCCACACAGTATAGTCATACACACATTATATCACATATACATGCACATATGTGTACATATATACACATTGGCATGCTCACCAGAATATTCATTATTTAAACCCATAAACATAGGAAGACTCACACTTGTTTACATTTTATTTTTTTAACAACAATTTATTGTTTTAAGTATACAAGTTTTGAAGTTATTTTGTTTAATTTGTGTCTAAGACTTTATTCTTTTGGAATGTTCTTTAATGGACTCTTATCATTTTGTATCTTTGAAGGATTTGTTAGTTCTAATAGTCTTTTTGTGACTGCATTAGGGTTTCTCATATATAAAACATATGTAAGAAATATATTTGGGATTATAACCTTTTCAATTGTTTGATGCCTTCTCTCCCATTCCTGTTTCTCTATTTCACTCTTGTTTTTTGTCCCTGATGTTTGCTTCCTTTTTCTTACCTTCTCTCTCTCTTTCTTTCTTTTCTTTCCTTCCTTCTTTCCTTGCTTCCTTCCTTCCTTCCTTCCCTTCTTTCTTTCTTTTTTTTTTGTTTTTTGTTTTGTTGTTTGTTTGGTTTTTTTTGCTTTTGGTTTTTGAGACAGGGTTTCTCTGTGCAGCCCTGGCTGTCCTGGAACTTACTCTGTAGACCAGGCTCACCTCAAACTCAGAAATCCACCGTCTCTGCCTCCCAAGTGTTGGGATTAAAAGCTTGCGCCACCACTGCCTGGCTCTTACCTTTTCTATTTCCTTTACCTTCTCCTCTTCTTATGAGTTTTAAAAATAAAAAAATGAATAATGTTTTGGTAGACCACATATGCACATGGATGTCTGGCAGTCCCATCTTTAAAAGCAGCTCTAAAGTTTCTCCCTCTCAGAAATGGTTGGTTACTCCCAGAAGGTTCATACCACTATTGCCTCATTGGTGTGCCTTGCCGGGCTTATCATTGTCTCTCACAGGGTTCATACCTGGGTATGCTTGATGATGACCATGCTAATGTGTATTTTAGCCTCCACTACTAAAAAGCTAGCCAGTATGGATGAAGCTTCTAGGGCAGTCCAGCTTGACTTCCCCATGTCCTGTTGCTCAAGTATTGGTGTCTTCAGTAATAGGTTCTTACTGTCAAGTTCTAGCAGTGACATTAGCCTATAATGTTTCGGGATCTATGCAACCTTGCTGCCCAACAACTCCAAAACACATAACAGCATCCACATGCAAGCCCAAGACAGCCTAATTCTCAGCATGGAGGTAGGCATTCAGCATGAAATCTCACCCCTAATCTTGGAACTATTGGCAATTGTTAGCTGTTGGGGGAGGGAGAGTCACTTTTCTCTGAGAATATGGCCTCTAGGCAGCACAAGTTGGTTCTGATGGGTTTAAAAAAAACCAACATTCAAATTTGGGTAGATAGGGAAGGAGATGTTAGGTCTGGGAAGAATTGGAGAAAGGGGGTCGGTGAATATGGTTAAAACACATTGTGTAAAAGTTGTAAAGAACTAATACATTTTTAAAAAGTTGCTCCCTCAGTATTTGTACTACTGACCCTGTTTTCATGAGAGGATTACTTTTTCACTGACTCTATATACTTAGTTGTACTTTTGAGAGTTTCTCAGGGTCCTGAGTACCTCACATTTATGAATTTTCTGTGTTCTTTATTGGATAGCATTTTCTGTCCTTTTTGAAACTTTCCCTTCATAAAGTCTAGGGCACCCATTGGGTGTCTGTGATCTGCTCACTTACAGATTTAAGAAACAGGAAGGAAAACATAGCTACTTTTGACAAGATTTATATTTCCACCCAAATGTTTGCTTTATTAATCAGAGGTCTGGTGTAGCACAGGCAGCAAAGCATCCTAAAGAATTCACTCTGGAAGGGAAGTCCAGGGCTTGTGCTGACCCAAAAATATTATTCAGAAAATCTAGTCTTGTAAAAATATAGTTTACTTATTTGTATCTTTATATATATTGGTGGTTTGCCTGCCTGTATGTTTGTGTGATGATGTCAAATCCCCTGGAGCAGGAGTTACAGACAGTCGTCAGCTGCCATGTGAGTGCTGGGAATTGAACCTGGGTCTTCTGAAAGAGCAGTCAGTGCTCTTAACCTCTGAATAATCTCTTTAGCTCCTGAAGAAACTATGAAAATACTCAATAAAGAAAGCTTATCACAAATATTTCAACTACATGTACAAATGCCATCTTGAAAACATTTTTGTATGTTAAACTTTTTTTGATATCTTAAAACATTTTGCTTATTTGGACAGTGAACTAAGGACATATACATTCTGGAGAATCACAAGATGAATTGTTTTTTTAAACTATGTTTTTCATATTTTTTCATCTGAGAATGATAGTAATTATATCAATTAAGATGATTTTCTATGCAAATGATAAATAATATTTTATTTTCTGCCCATTTATAAGTAAGCTCACTGCCATTTGGAAATACAGCATTTGGCTTTAATTTAGCATTTAGTAGGCAGTACCGTCCTTGCCTTTTGGGTTAGCACTGTGCCCTTTACTCTTTAGTTGATTTGCAAATTACATTGAAGAACCCTCCAAAATCACACTGGGGATATGCAAATGTATCTTCAGTTTCTAAATACTTGAGAGGCAGCCAAGAATTTAGTACATGCAAATGCATTCTGAGTTTGATGTGATGTTTGTAGAATTGCTTTTATTATCCAGCTTTGTCTTCTATTTTAGTACATGGAAATCTTCTCTGTCACTGAAATTAGAATAAATGTGATATTATGATTCTTTCACCTAAGATTTTAAATGCAGAATTGATATCACAGGTAAAAGGAGAAAAGAACTAAAATTGTTTGGGGAGAGTGGGAGGTTGCAGTATAATGTTATGTTTTCCAGTGAGTTGTAAAACATTGCATAAAGACACACAGCTATAGGGAGTAGAGCAAGTTGTTACAGAAACAATACTTCTACGTGACCCTCCTACATAGATGCTACCATACTTAAGAAATAGGGAAAATTACCAGAACTTTAAACAGCTCTGTGTGCCCTATCCAATCATCATCTCATCATCAATCCTCACCCAAACTCTATAAACCTACTTGCTTTAGCCTAGATGTGTGACTTCATTGAACCCACCCAAGAGTTGCCTCCTAATAAACCTGCCTTTATGTACTCTAAGTCTATTACGGCCTTATCTGTGTCACTGAAGGAGAGGAAAAGTCTTTTTATTTTGTTTTAATTTTTGACTTTTAATGGAAAAATTATACATTACTGATTTGTAACGTTCTGATTTGATAGAGAGATGAATGTCCAAAGCAAGCTAATTAAAATATCCACTTCATCATTCACTCAGTCACTCACTCAGTTATTCAGTCACTCAGGTACTCAGTCACTCCCTCCCTCCCTCCTTCCTTCCCTCCCTCACTCAGTCACTCAGTCACTCACTCAGTCACTCATTTATTCAGTCATTCACTCAGTCAGTCAATCACTCACTCAGTCACTCAGTCACTCAGTCACTCAGACTCTCACTCACTCAGTCACTCAGTCACTCAGTCACTCACTCAGTCACTCATTCACTCACTCACTCAGTCACTCATTCAGTCACTCACTCAGTCACTCACTCATTCAGTCAGTCACTCAGTCACTCAGTCACTCAGTCAATCACTCAGTCACTCACTCACTCACTCACTCACTCAGTCACTCAGTCAGATACACTGAAACTAATAGAAAAGAATTTGGGGAAGAGCCTCATGCACATGGACACCAGGGAAAATTTCCTGAACAGAACACTAATAGCTAATGCTCTAAGATCAAGAATTGACAAATAGGACCTCATAAAATTGCAAAGCTTCTGTAAGGCAAAAGACACTGTCAATAGGACAAAATGGCAACCAACAAATTGGGGAAAGATCTTTACCAATCCTATATCTGATAGAGGCCTAATATCCAATATATACAAAGAACTCAAGAAGTTAGACTCCAGAGAACCAAATAGCCCTATTAAAAATGGGGTACAGAACTAAACAAAGAATTCTCAGCTGAGGAATACTGAATGGCTGAGAAATGTTTAACATCCTTAGTTACCAGGGAAATGCAAATCAAAACAACACTGAGATTCTACCTCACACCAGTCAGAATGTCTAGGATAAAAAATTCAGGTGACAGCAGATGCTGGAGAGGTAGTAGAGAAAGAGAAACACTCCTTCATTGCTAGTGGGATTGCAAGCTGGTACAACCACGCTAGCAATCAGTTTGGTAGTTCCTCCAGAAACTGGACATAGTACTACCAGAGGACCCAGCTATACCACTCCTGGGCATATACCCAGAAGATACTCCAACATGTAACAAGGACACATGCTCTACCATGTTCATAGCAGCCTTATTTATAATAGCCAGAAACTGGAAACAACCCAGATGTCCCTCAACAGAGGAGTGGATACAGAAATTGTGGTACATTTACACAATGGAGTACTACTCAGCTATTTTTTTTTCAGCTTATTTAGTCTTATTATTATTTATACCTTATTTACTTATTATTATTATTATTATTATTATTATTATTATTATTTTACTACTCAGCTATTAAAAACAATGAATTTATGAAATTCTTGGGGAAATGGATGGATCTGGAGGATATCATCCTGAGTGAGGTAACCCAATCACAAAAGAACACTCATAGTATGCATTCTCTGATAAGTGGATATTAGCTCAGAAGATCGGAATACATAAAGTATAATCCACAAACCACAAGAAACTCAAGAAGAAGGAAGACCAAAGTGTGGATATTTCATTCCTTCCTAAAAGGAGGAACAAAATACCCATGGAAGGAGTTGGAGAGGCTAACTATGGAGCAGAGACTGAAGGAAGGACAATCCAGAGACTGCTCTACCTGGGAATCCTTCCCATATTCAGTCATCAAATCCAGACACTATTGTGGATGCCAGAAGTGCTAGATGACAGGCGCCTGATATAGCTGTCTCCTGAGAGGCTCTGACAGTACCTGACTAATACAGAAGTAGAGGCTCACAGCCATCCATTGGACTGAGCACAGGGTCCCCAATGAAGGAACTAGAGAAAGGACCCAAGGAGCTGAAGGGCTTGCAGCCCCTTAGGATGAACTAACTAGTACCCTCAGAGCTCCCAGGGACTAAACCACCAACCAAAGAGTACACATGGTGGGACTCATGGCTCCAGCAGCATATGTAGCAGAGGATGGCCAGGTAGGTCATCAATGGGAGGAGAGGCCCTTGGTCCTGTGAAGGTTCTATGCCCCAGTGTAGGGGAATGCCAGGGCCAGTAAGAGGGAGAGGGTGGGTTGGTGAGCAGGGGGAGGGAGGGAGGGAACAGGAGTTTGTTTTTCTTTTTTTACTTTCTTTTTTTTTTTCTTTGTTTTTGGAGAAGAACCTGGGAAAGGAGATATTGTATGACATGTAAATACCGAAAACATCTAATAAAAAAAGGAAAAATACATGTTTCTGAAAGCATTTGCTTGGTTGTAGGATATACTCAGTATGTGTTCTAGAGACATTTTTATTTTAACCTTTATAATGGGAACTTTTTATATAGTCTGAGAAATTCAGAGTAATTACAAAGAAATGTGTATGGAAAATGATTGGAGGGATGCAAATTTGAAAAACCATGTATGAAGCAGTTGTACTAATGCCATGAAGTAGCCACAAAGGTTTTCTGAGCATTATAGTAGCACGGAAAAGTGTCAAATTTCCATTTATATAAGACCTAAAAGAAAATGAGATTTTAATTCAGGCCTTTGCAGTTAGAAACAGCTTAGCTGGTTTTGACACTTGCCTAAAAATTTCAAAGATAGTTTGTAAACCAAGTGTAGAGTTTAAAAAAAAAAATAGAACCGAGGTTTGGAAACTCCAGTTGCCTAAGTCCAAGAAGGAGAAGTATATTAGTTTGGGACCAGAGGGGTATCTAAGGATCTAGGCAGAGAATAGAACGTTTTTAGGAAGCTAAGGCAAGAGTCTGATGTAGCAGGAAACTGCCAGCAGCTCTGCATCTGTAAAAAGGTCGAGGACACATGGCCTGAAAGTATCCTGCATCTGACACTGTGGCTTGGGCAATGTCTGTCCATGGGAGGGAGAGTGATGGTTGCCAGGCTGCTGTACACTGATTAGGGGATGGGCATAGGCAAGTAGAGATGCCAAGAGCTCAGCCTGTGCAGAAGGATGCGTAGCAGCTGGAGATGACCTCAGGACTGAGGGAGGCTTGCTGTCATAATTACTTACATGACCAAGATTTTAAACCTTGCCAATAGTGAGGGAACTTGCCCATAAAAGTGAGATAACTGAACAAGAAAGTGGTCATTATTGCTTGACAATGTCACTTGGAGTGTGTATGAGGAGATTAAAGAAGACTTACCTCAAAGGAGACTGCTTATCATTGAGTCAGAGGAGAGATATTTTTGATTTTATCAAGAGACTAGGTATAGACCCAGAGAAACTGAATTATCAAAGGCAGTTGAGGAAGTTTCTGTATCTTGACTTTTATCCACATTAGAGACTAAATTAATTTGAATCTCATTATATTATTTACATTGATTTCTGCTATTTTGTATTATTTTTCATTCTAAAAGATAACTGAGATCAGTAGATTAATCCAAGGAAAGTACACACGAAGTGTGAGTTATAGCCAGCTGGAGCAGAGAACAGGATTTACTGACTTCCTAGCTGTGTCTCTGTTCTTGTGGCTTCTAAACCAAGGCCTAGACTGTAACTCTGTTTTTTCTTACTGCATCACACTGTGTACCATAGAGCAGAAACAAAACTCAGTGAAGAATGAAAATAAAGTCTCCGTTGCTTATAGACTATTACCCCAGGAGAACAGGCTAACCAGCTCAAGCATGAGGCATAGTGACTTTGTGGTGTAGTGGGGAGAAGAAGTATTTCAATTTTAAAAGTAACAAACTTTAAGGATGAGTGCCAATGGGTCTGCAAAGTTGGGTTCACTTACTCTGAGATGCCATGGATTTCCCTAGTTAGATCAAACTCTGTGAGTGTTCTACTGCTTGTGCATATTTCTGACGCATATGTGTATGTGTGTGTGTGTGTGTGTGCGCGCGCACGCGTATGCGTGCACATGTGCATGCACTTGCATGTGTATATTATATCTTTGTTTTTTGAGGGTTGGCCTCACTACACAAGAGTACAAAAATTAATAATGTTTAATTTTAAATTGAAATAGATCATAAATGAAAACATCTTCACCCCACTCCTTGTCTCAGATAATCATGATATTAAACAGGGTTCAGGCAGCTACTGAATGATAGTTAAAGGTGTTGCACAAGCCTCTCCTCCAGTCCCAGTACTGCCATCTTTGGTAGTGCAGCTGTGCTTACTTGTATATGATCTTCAGCAGCTGAGCCTGCTGACTGTTTTACCCCCACCCCCACCCACAGACAGGCAGACAGGCAGAGTCATGGGAGCACCACATGAGTACAGCCACCCCATCTAACCTATTGGGTACAGTTCTGCCCCAGTTGCATGTAGGCTGGGAGAGGGCCTAGGGGAAACTAGGGTAGAGAGGTCCCTATATTGAGGGGGCAGCTATGGAAAAGCCATCCTGTTGAGTAAAGACTTTTTGGTGTTGCCTTTTGTCTGTGGAGTAACCACTCTCCGGTAAGTAATCCCTCACAGATGCTCTGTAAGGAAGCCCTATCAACTCACTGGCTCCCTAGAGTGAACTTTGTTGAAATCAAGTACCTTGGTTTGTCTTTGGAACCTTAGGAGGATTTTGTTTATGTCTCCTCCAGTAAGGAATTTTAGCAACAGGTGTAGCCCACATTCTCACCAGTGGATTCTCACCACCAGTGGATTCTCACCAGTGGATTCTCACCAGTGGATTCTCACCAGTGGCACACTACATTGTTTGATGCTCATGAGTTCCTGCTTCCCTGGATGATGGATTTAAGTGCTTCTCCTTGCTGAGTCTCCCTTCAGCTTTATCCATTGGCTAACCACTGTAGGGAAGAAGCCACTGGGTTCTAATTGTAATTAGATATATTTTAGTAAAGCATTCTTCCAAACCCAGTCTTAAATTGGCAGACTCATCATTATAGTATCCCTACAAAGACAAACTTGAAATTAAGAAAAGCAAGCAAAGCTGCCATCCTTTTCAAATCCAGGAGACTCCTCACTATTTCACCTCGCCATTGTCAAGCTTTCCAGTCTTCATGCTTTTGTGGCATTTCCATCTGCTTTTGAATGAGGTTTAATAAATTCAGCACAGCAGGACACTTTCTCTAAGTGGATCAGTCTTCCTTCAAAGCAGAAAAGTCTCCAAGATGGGGAAAATGACAAAATTGGCTACCATATTCAGGCTGTACTAGATTCTGTTGCTGTGCATGCTTTGTTTGCTGCACCAGCATCCTTTGATGCATCAGAATCCCTTGCTCCATCAGCCTCCATTACTGCACTAGCAGACACTGCTGTGTATATTTCCATTGTTGCATTTGTTTGACTTGTTTGGGTTTATGTATCTGTGAACAGTCCTTGTGATGTATGAGAGACAAGAGGGTCTTTTATTGTGTAGTGTAGTGCATGCATGTGTGTGTGTGTGTGTGTGTGTGTGTGTGTGTTACAATATATGTGACCATGCATGCAGTGGCCAAAAGAGAACTCTGGGTATTCTTTTCTATTGTTCTCTGCTTTATCTCCTTGAGGAAGGGGAGGATCTCTTGCTGAAAGTAGAGCTAGTTAGGATGCAGATCTGCAAGTTCCAGCAATCCTTCTGTCTCTGCCCTCCCTATCTATGTTGCTGGGGTTAGAGGTGCCATGGCCCCACCTGGCTGATGCATGAATGTGGTGGGGTTCTAAATCAGATATTACCCACAAGCCCCATCCTAATTTCAGGCTTCTGTGTTCAGGAAATCTAGGTAGAAAAGAAACACTCTCCTTTGTATGGCTCCCAAATAGATATTTATTTCTGACTGTCCAAGTTGAAGAATTCTGTACTAGGAACTGATTGATTTTGAATAGAAAACTGCCTGAAACTAAAAAGAATGGAAAGATAAAGCATTGTAACAATCAAAACAGATGTTAGAGCAGCCATGTGCTACTGCCAGCTGCTGCATTATGGAATACAGCATACTGTAAGCAGCACTTATGGTGAGCCTTACTCTCACACAGCCTTACTCTCTGTGGAGCAGGGCCCTGGGCATTATCCAGCCTTGCCACATGCTGACTGTGTGGCTTTGGGAGACTTACTCCAGCATTCTGCACTCTGGTTTTATTTTCAAAGTAGAGATAGTAGTGGACCTGCTATGGGGTGAGCTGGGACTCATGTGCTCTTAGAACCGTGTTTGGCATGCAGTAAATACACAGGGAATGTTAGCTATTTGTGCCTTCAGTACATATATTATTATTTATCATCTCTGTTACTCTTATGTAGCATGCTTGGTAAGCCAGCTCCACTTTATTATAACCATAACACAGAGGGAGAAAGAATGTATAGAGGTAAAGTCTCTTTTAAGATTAACGTCTGATAGCTGGTAGCTCAAGGCTGTAATTGCTAAGCATAAGGACTGCAAAGCACAAGTGTTTGCTCTGTGCTACTTAGTGTTGGAGAAAATTCTCAGAAGCCTCCAGGAGCTACAGAGCTTACTAAAGCATGTCAACACAATTCATGTCCACTGCTCAGCGCTTTGGAATCATGAAGAATACATGCGTGCATTCAAGTCAGAGAAGACAGGAAATGGTCTACATTTTAGAAAATGCCAAAGCAAAATGGTAAATAAATAAAAAAAACTAAACATACACATGAACAAAGGCATTTAATGTCCATTTTTGGGAGGATTTGGGGTTACCTAAATATTATTTTTACTTAATTGTTTTGCTTCATCTTTAAGTTCCAAATTAGTTTCTCTCTCCTGAATTACATGGAGATGTGATTTGTACATATAAGTATCACTTCTATTAGATTCCAAATGAGGCTTGTACAAACTTTATTTTAGCTTTCACAATAGCAATCCCTGTGCTTAGTAATTCATACATAGAGGCACCTGCATGATTGTCTGGCTGGCCACTCTGCAGTTTTGTTGACCAGGAGTTGACAGTCTGCCTTGTGAGATATGTCACATGTCAGCACACTTGCAGTGTGACCCATAACGTACACATCCTGAATAATGAGGGACCATTTTGTTTTAGACCACTTAAAACACATTTAAATGCATTAAATGTAACTGTCTTATTCTATTTGAGTGAAACACTTGAGCAGTGTTAGACTATTCACAGCATTGTAGAACAGATCTCCAGATACCTTTCATCTTACAAATTGAATCTCTATGCCACTGAACAAATCCATGTTTCCTGTCTTCCTTTTGGGTGTTGGCAACCACTGTCTATTTTTTATTCCTGAGAGTTTACTTCTGTCACATGTATGAGTGGAATATGGTGTGTATCATTTTGTTACAGGATAATTTCAGTAATGTAGCATCCCTAAGTTTCAACCATGTTGTGGTAAATGACAGCATTTCCTTCCTTTTCTAGTCTGAATTCTGCCCCATTGTTTCTATGTAACACTCTTTGTTAACTATTTATCTATTGATGGACATTTGGGTGAACGACATTCTGACAATCGTGAGGAATTCCACTGTGAACATGGGCTTACAAATATGTCATTGAGATCTTACCTTTAATTCCTTTGTCTATACATGAAGTAGGATTTCAAGATAATATAATTCAAACCTTCATTCCTATAGAAAATTTCATTTGTTTTCTATAGTGGCTGTTAGCATTTCTTAAAGGCTGTGCCCCAGTTACCTGGCAACAGCCTGGTGTGCCTGACTCACTATAAAAGGGGATGCTTGCCTTCTCCTCATTCCCTTGATCTTGCTCTCTTTCTCTCTTGCCTCTCTCTCCCTCCTCTCCCCATTTCCCTCCCCCTTTATCTCTACATTCTCATGACCAGACTCTATTCCTTTTGTCTCCTCTCCTCTCCTCTCCTCTCCTCTCCTCTCCTCTCCTCTCCTCTCCTCTCCC
>NW_022196897.1:9405650-9419734 GCF_008632895.1 Mastomys coucha
TTCTTCTTCCTCTGCTTCTGCTTCTTCTTCTGCTTTTTTCCCTGCCCCCCCCACCTTTCTCTGCCTCTACTGCCCTCTTAACTCCCTTCCTCATGCCCTAAATAAACTCTATTTTATACTATACTGTCTTGTGGCTGGTACCTGAGGGGGAAGGGATGCCTCAGCATGGGCCCACAGAGGCACCCCCCTACCCTGCCCTCACACCACACCTTACCTCCTCAAATCATATCCCTAGCTTCTTTTTCTTTTTTTTTATAAAACACAACAGTGGCTACCCTGGTTTATGTCCCTACTAAGAACACACAAAATACTAGTTTCTCCTCATCCTCAAAACATTCGTCAATATTTGACAGTGACTTTAATGATGGATATGAAGTGTTGGTTTGAATGCATTTCTGTTATGATGATGAGCATTATTTCTTCTGCTTGCTTGCTTTTTGCATATCTTCAGAGAGCTGTTTATTTCAGACCTTTTGCCTATTTTTTACTGGATGGCTTGTAGCCTTCTTTCTGCTATTGTGATTGCTGAAGTATAGAGACTTTTTATTTATTGTGGGTGTTAGCTTCAGAACAAATACTTGGTTAGAAAATATTTCCCTTTGTTCTGTAGAAGGCACCTCCATCTTGCGATTGCTTTCCTTGCTACACAGTTTTAAGCTTGATAGAACTCCATTATGTATTTTTAATTTTTCAGCCAGGCTTTAAGGGTTATACTCAAGAAAAACCTCCAAATCCAATGTCATGAAATCATTTATATATACATATATATATGTATATATATATATATATATATATATATATATATATATATATATATATATATATACAATATATATATATTCCTTCTAGAAGTTTTGTGGTTATTGGTCATATGTTTTGATCTTAATATTTTTAAGTCAAGTTTTGTAAGTTTTAATAAAGGTTTGATTGACTTAGTTCCTTTGTCTGGAAATACCCAGTTTTTCAGGGGTATTTGTTAAAAGTATTTCTCTGCCATTGTTGCCCATATCAAAGATAACAAAGACTATATCATAGATATAGTTTGTTTCCATTTTTTCAGCCCATTCCACTGGACACTGAGTGTGCCTTCCTGAAGTGCTCCAACTGTCTCTCCATAATTGTGGACTGTGTTTGGAAATCAGGACAACACAACCCAGCTTTGTAGGACTGCTTTACTCCATGTGATAGTAGAGATTCCACATACATTTTAGATTTTTTTCATTATCTGCTAAAAACATTTTTGGGATTTTTATGTGGTTGATATTGAATCTTTCAATGAGTTTAGGTGACAAATATTTTAATAATATTAAACTGCTTCAGCAGCTTGTCTGGGGAACACTAGATGCCAATCTATTTATTTTATATTTTGAGATTATAATTACAACATTTCTCCTTTTCCTTTCCTAATTTCAAACTCTTCTATGTAACCCTCTTTGCTCCCCTTCAAAATCATGGCCTCATTTTTCATTAACTGTTATTGTACAAATATATATATATATATATATATATACATATATTTTCTAAATATAACATATTCAGTCCATATAATGTTTTATATATATATATATGTATACATATACATATATATGGTTGATTATTTAATTTACATTTACAGTTTTAATTATATATAACCTTTCAATAACTTGTTACTTTGTAATTATTTTATTCTTTCAGTGTTATAGAGGTATTGTAGAGGAGATAACTTAATTTTTCTTTCATATTGTTTGTATAAAAATAGGCATACTTATTCCTTAATGACTAATAGAATTCTCTAGTGATGCCATAATGTTCTGGGAACATTTTTCATTGTGAGATTTCTGATTACTGATTCAATCTCCTTACAAATTACAGGTCTATTCTGACTTTTAGTTTATTCACAAATAAATCTTGGAAGCTAGGAAGGTTTTTACTTTACAAAAATTCTTGCTATCTTTATTCATGTTCTAGACCTCTCCATGTGGGTGTGTTTCATAGTAAGTCTCCACACAGCTGGAACTCAATTCAGGGTCTCACGCAAGCAATGCAAGTATTATATTGCCAGGGCTACACCTTCAGTTCTGTTCATCCACAGTAAAGCTCAACAAATGGCTTGGCGGGGCTTACCATGGAGGGTATCTCCACTCAGTGAAGGACCATCCCTCTGATACAGTAGCTCAATGTCTGTCAAAGATTGCTCCCATAATAACTGCTCCATAGATGACATGCTACCTTTCTGTACCCATTCTTTTGATATCCAGAAGATACACTAGGAAAGTTTAGACTTTAATATCTCAAATAAACATTGCCAATATCTAAAGTGAAGATTGTGTAAGAGTGCTAGAGTACAATCCAGAAGTTTTTATCCTGTGTTAACTGAGTGCCTATGTTTATATTCTACATTTTCAAGGAGAAAAGAGTAAAAGAGACATCTCCTTAATCCCCAAAGGAGGAAGGAACATGAGTTGCACATTGTCCATGTTGTAAGGATTGACCAAATGATTTCCTGATCTTGATTTTTAGTTGGAAGGTGAACAGAGAAATGGTGATAGTAGGCAGAATAGGAAACTGAAGCACGTTGGCTGCAAATTCACAAGACTTACTAGTAAAATAACCCAAGGCCACTTAAGACTTCAAGGTGATGCTATGTAGCACATTCAGTTCCCATAGACATCACCATCTTGGAGGTAGAGCTGGAACAAGAGGATAAGACACTTTTTATGGATCTTCATTGAGTAAAAGTTGCTTCTCTTATTGAGATCAATGTAAGAACAGAATAAAAAGTTTGAGGTAACCATTCATATTGCTGTGGTTTCTGTAACAAAATTAGGATGCTATTTTGTTGTTGTTGTTGTTCAAGTGTCTGTTAAACCTCCAATGTTATGTCCGCTCTAAAGTTAGCTTAATAGCCAAGAAATACCTTTATTGCAACAAACTTTCAAATTTGCCCTAAACATTAACAATTAATTGTTCATGGTGTTACTTTTCCATTGTTGATAAATAACATCAAGAAATTAGTCCCATTTAACGAACACAGTTAACCTTCAAATTCCATTTGAGAAAATATTTAAAATACTACAATGTAGGGTTCTGATCTTTATATTCACAGTAGTATGAGGTTGGTAGTGGAATAATGATACTTCATTTGATTGCTCTGCTTACCATCTTCTAAGAATAATTTCTTCTCACCCAGCCTTTCAGTACTTGGGCTATTCTTTTTTTTTTTATTAGATATTTTCTTTATTTACATGTAAATTTCTCCATTCCCAGTTTCCCTCCAAAAAACAAAGAAACAAACAAAAACAACAAAAACAAACTCCTGTTGCCTACCCCGTCCCCATGCATGCCACCCCACCCTCTCCCACTTTTTGGCCCTGGCATTCCCCTACACTGGGGCACAGAACTTTCACAGGGCTGAGCTCCTCTCCTCCTATTGATGATCAAATTGCAATCCTCTACTATACACATACTGCCAGAACAATCAGACCCCTCCATGTGCGGTCCTTTCTGAGTCTCAGCAAGTCATGCACATTTGTCCTCCAAAGCATGCGTAAGTTTTTAGAAGAAATGTAGCTTCTCAGGGACCTTTGACTGAGGGATAGTCCCTTCTATTAAGAAGGTTGTCTTAGTCAGTCTGGTTGGAAGTTTCTGGGAAGACACAGGGATTATCGGTCAAGAAGAGGGCGTACACACTGTTAGTGCAGTCAACTGAATTGATCAGTGATTAGTGAGTGAGCAAGAAGCCAAGGGATTGATTGCTCATGTTCATAGTCTCATTTCCTTCATTGCCTATGGGAACTCCATCAGGGACTCAGGCTCACTTGTTCTCACTGCTTTATGTTGTCATCATTATGCAATTCACTCTAAATTATACAGCCTAAACACCTTTCCTAAACATCATGCTATTTTTGTTGAAGAACTCATAATCTAGAATTAAATTTCAAATAAGTACTTCCATGGTTAGCCTTGCTATGCTGAAGTATTCCTTTTCCCAGTCTACTCACTCTGCCTTTACTGGGTTCACTGATGACAACTACACTTATTATTATTATTACTATTATTATTATTATTATTATTATTATTATTATTATTATTATTTGGTTTTGGGGTCAAACTCACAGCTTTGTGTCTGCTAGGTGAGTGATCTGACATTGAGCTATATATCTGCCCACTTTTCTCTTTTTATCTTGAGACAGATTTTCAAAGTTGCCCAGACTAGCTTTGAACTTGCTCTGCAATCCGGGAAAGATTTGACCTTGCCATTGTTTTGCCTCAGACTTCCTTGTAGCAGAGTTCACAGGTGTGTGGTAGCTGTGAACCCAGCTGGACATTCCATTCCTAATATTTTCCTGGCCAAAAGTTTGTCACTATTATTTTTTCTTTTCCTCTTATTTAGTTGATTAGGATATTTTGGTAGCTCCCTTTCTTTCAAACTATACTTGCATCTTACTGAATGAATGTTCTCACAAATGAAAACAATACTTATGAGTGAGTGACTTCAGAGAAAAACGTAAATCCACATGGTTATGACATGATCAAATAGAATTCAAATCTCCATTTTATGACTGACTATAATATGGCTGTTTGCATAGTTATAACAAGTCTCCAAAATAAATGTTGTACTTGCTCTTTTATTTATAAAGCTCAGAAATATGATTTGGCCTATTCTATAGTTGCCTTTGATATGACTGGATCATTACAAATAATGGGTAATTGTTTACTGGATCTTTAGAAGTTCTCTGTTTGCTCTGAAGTTACTTTGTAAATACTGGTTAACTAGATGGAGTTGCCTGCTCATCTGAAATTTTGTTTTCCTCTGAGCATAGAACCTATGTTCTTGCAGCACTTGACCAAGTCTTGGACCCTGTGCATGCTTGACAAGTGCTGCACTACTGAGCTACATCCCCAGGCCTTTTATTTGAAGCAAGGCATTGCCAACTTAATGAGATTGACCATGAACTCACTGTATAGCCTAGGGAAGCTTTGAGTTTTTGATCCTCTGGAATCAGCCTAATTCCCAAATATAATTGGATATGGGTATGTATTCAGAGATAAAAAGAGAGGGAAGGGGGAACCTTGTGAAATAATAATGAAGAAAAGTGTGAATGTGCTTTTTCAAGATTTTTTTCGGTATCTTTGATTTAGAAAACCAAACTATATAAACATATTTTATTTACTGAAGTTTTTATGACACATAAGAATGGTCTCAGTGCTCATCAGTTTTAATCTCGGACTGTAGAATTACTATTTAAATTATTTAGTATTTTCTCTTAAAAAATTCTGTGTTATAAAACCATCTTGTAACTTCTAATTCTTTAATGTTTTAACTTTTTCTAATAGGTTAAAATGGAAAATAAGAAAGGTCAAAATCTTGGCTGAAAGTTATAATGAAAGAAATAATTTGAGTAATTCTTATATTCTTAAAATACCTGTTATACTGATGCATATTCATAGTGTAGTAGCTAGATGTGACAAAGCTGAAGCATGCTAAGCTGCACTTTATTTCAGGTGTGCTTGCTGTCTATTGGTGAGGTACATCTGAATAGCTGGTCTTTTAATGAACACATAGAGCATTTATCTACAAAACAGATTTTACATACAGAAATTTTGTAATCATTAGTTTACCTAAATTTGTCTCTTTTATGTTTATATCCTAAAATTTACTTCTTTTTTTCCCCTCAACAATTTGTGTTAGTTTGATCCAAGGATGAAATCTAATGAATATTTAAGATAGAAAAGTGATTTCTGCGTCTTAACTTTTTCGAATCTGTCTACCCACCTACCTACATTTGCTTTGATAAGACCATCTAGTATTGACTGACTTGTAAAATATTCAAATGGTTTTAAGCATTGAGAGATTGTCTTCCCTAGTGTTTCTATTGCTGTGGAGAGACACCACGACAACAGCAATTCTTGCAAAGGAAAGCATTTAATCGGGGCTGGCTTATAGTTCAGAGATTTAGTCCATTATTGTCAAGGGAGGGAATATGGCTGCATGCTGGTAGACACAGCATTGGAGAAGTAGCTCATGTATACCTGGATCTGCAGGAGCAGAAAGGGAGGGTGACCGTGGGCCTGACTTGAACATTTGAAACCTCAGAGCCTGCGCCCTAGTGATACACCTTTGTGGGCATAACGTTTGGTGCACTGTGTGAAGACTATCCTGTTATTCAAATGCTGATTTCTCTGCCCTCCTATTATGTTACAATCCAGACATGGCATTATAATGCTTATTCTAAGTATCTTCTGTTTCAAGTTTTTGTAAATATTGTTTCCCATTTATTCTCTTATTTGTCAATAAAAGCTGATCAATCAATAACTAGACAGAAGAGAGAATAGAGCTGGACAAAATGCAAATATCTGGAAAATTTTGGCTGAGAATTTTGGTTAGAGAATTAGAATAGATCAATGACTGCCCAGTTATCGTCCTATTAAGCTTAACAAATAATTCCAATAGTTTCTGTCTCATTTATTTGGAAGCTAGCTGGGATAGAGAAAAAAAATTATCACTTTTAAAAATGCATTTATATGTCTTCTCCAACAAAGCCTTACCTCTTAATAGTGCCAGTCACTATGAACTTTGAGGGACCATTTGTATTCAAACTACTATATTCCATTCCCTGGCACCCAATGGCTTATAGCCATATGGTAATGTAAAAGGTATTTAGTCCAACTTCAAAAGTCCTCATAGTCTATCTTTAAAAGTCCAAAGTTCAAAGTCATTTCTGAGACACATGCAATTTCTTTACTGTATCCCCTATAAAATCAAAATCACATTCCTCCACCATACAATGGTACAGGATATACATTACCCTTCCAAAATGGAGCATTGTAAAATTCCTGGATCAAAGCAAGATCAAAAATCATCTAGGCAAACTTGAAACTCTGCATCTCCATGTCTGATGTCAAAGGGCTCTTTGGGTCTCCAACTTCTTTCTGAAATTGCAATACACTTCTCTCTCTTGAACTGCGCCATCCTGTTAGCAGCTTTCCTCACCAGGTATCCCAAGGCTCTGGTATTGCTAACATGTTGGGGTTTCCAAGACAATCCAGGCTTCACAGCTTTATACAATGGCCCTTCTAGGCCTCCATACACAGACACCCCACCACATACCTGGCCTCAGCAACTTTCCTTAGTCACAGAGGGAGACTCCATAACCCCCTTCCTTTAGTCTTGACTCTAAGGCCAGAACCATGTGGCCAAAGCTACCAAGTTCTACTTCTTGATAAGGCTAGAACATGACCCCTCATTCAAATATATTTCCACTGTGTTTCTGTTTTTGATGGTTTCCTTCACTGCTTAAACTTGGCTGGATAGCCTCAAACTCAAGCCTGCCTCTGCCTCTGCCTGTGGAGTACAAGGATTAAAGGGCACAGCACCATGCCTAATCCTATACTTTAAAATCAGAATCTTTCACTTTTTCTTTAATTCCTTTGCACAAGTTGGAATGTTAGCTGGGTAGAGTACTGCTCTGAGGTCACCACTCCCTTTATTCCATTTAGTATCAGACTTTCTTTTACATTTTATAGTTTTACTTGCCCAGGCTGCCCCTTTTCATTATAGATCTGCATTAGATTAACCACTAATATCCGTGTCATACAGTAGATACTAGGCTGTTTTGAAATCTCCTCTGTCAGTGCTGTCAATCCAAAATTCTTCAGTTTATCCAAAGGCAAAATTTTCAGACAGAAAGGATATATATATATATATATATATATATATCCAAAATATTACAAAACAGATTCTAGGTCACATAGCAATAGTCTTCTCCTCTGAAAGCTCTTGATCCAGGCCCCCACAGTTCAATTACCTTCAGCATCACTGTCTTCCAGATTCTTACTAGGATAGCTCATTAAGCCCCACTTAAAGTACCCAGTTGCTTTCCTAATCCAAAGTCCACATTTCTTCAAACCAAAGTATGTTCCAGCTGGCCTATCACAGTAATATGCTGGTCCCTGGTACCAACTTGTCTTAGTTAGGGTTTTATTGTTGAAAGAGACACCATGACCACAGTAACTCTTATAAAGGAAAACATTTAATTGGGGCTGGTTTACAGTTCAGAAGTTTAGTCCATTATCATCATGGCAGAAAGCATGACTACATGCAGACAGACATGGTGCAGGAGGAACTGAGAGTTTACATGTAGATCTTCGGACAGCAGAAGGAGATTATGTGTCATACTAGTTGTAGCTTGAACACAGGATCTCAAAATCTACTCCTACAATGACACAGTTCCTTCAGCCTGGCCATACCCACTCCAACAAGGCCACACCTCTCAATAGTACCCCTCCCTGGGAGCCTATGGGGTCATTTTCTTTCAAGCCACTGCAGCATGTTTTAAACTGAATGAATGAGCAGTCAGCCTTGACAGTGGCCATCACAATGTATGCTTAGAAAAGAAACTGTTACATCTAAAATGTAAGCTGGCAAACAAACCTAAAAGTTGGAAAATGAAGTATTTTATTTATAGAAAATATGTTAGTTTTGTTAACGTTTGAGATGATAGGTATGTGTGAGTCTTCATGCTGTGACCACGCTGCGATCAATTACATTGCTGTTTTTCTTTCTTCGTAGTGTATGCCAATCAAAGGCCTGGGATTTGTGCTTGGAGCCTATCAATGCGTTTGCAAAGCAGGATTCTATCATCCCCGTGTCTTCTCAGTGAACAACTTCCAGAGTAAGTGCTCTTTGCCTCCACACATACACATGCACGCACACAATCATTCAGGTTTTTGGATGATAATAAATTTGTGTTGGTAAGCTGCTCACTGACAACTTGTTGAAGTAATAAGGTCAAAACCTCATTAGTCTTCTTGAATCACTTAATGCATTTTTATTTGGGTTTGGCATTTTCAGTATTGGGTGTGACAGAGCATGAAAACATGTGCTTAGGAATATTTTAGTTTGTAAAACATTCAAAAGTCTGAAAGTATTGTAACCCTGAGAGAATATCTTTAGGGTTTTCTTTTGAGAATTGTTACTAGAAGGTTTCTAAAATGTGTTCTGCCCATTTATTTTATTTATGAGTTCATTTCTATGTTACTTTTCAATAGTGATGGAACATTATTAGTGAGCAGCTTAACAATGTGCATTTATTAACATTGTTCTGGTTGCCAGGTATGGATTAATGGGATCTTCTCAGGATCTTATTAAATGAAAGACATTGCCAGCGTAATTTCTGAGGCTGAAGGTAATCCTTTGAAGCTTTTCAGATTGGTTGAAGAATTCAGACCTTCACAACTTGAGGCCTAAGCTCCCTATTTTTAGGCTGAATGATTCCCTGGAGTTAGTCTAAAATTTGCATCAAGGTCTACCCTTCATGGCTTACACATTGCCATGCCTTTCCGCCCATCCTGCTCATCCAGCCTTTCCTAAGAGAGTATAATTTTGGGAGTGACTTTGTCTCACTTTGCTACACAATGTCTGTAGCTCTCATATTTACTGGTCTCTTCATATCCAAAGTGGTATGATTATACAAGGTTTACACACCAGCAATGAACCTTGATTATGGTCATCTGTTTACACCAGAGAATGGAGTAGGAATTTAAATAGAGTTTATTTTCTCTGTAACATAGAAAATTCTTTGTGGCCACACTGGCTTGTAGCCAGCTTTTGGACATACAACCAGACAATGAGGAAAGTAGTTGGTAAACATGCAGGGGGGTTCATAAAACATTGGATTTTGAAGCTGTTAAAATTTAGACATATGCCTCTTTCATATAGATCCCTTAATCTTTGGCACTCTGTTACTGTCCTGTGTTATTGCACCTCTAACAGACAATATTCAAAGCACATTGAACCTCTACTGTGACACTTGACCTCTATGAATTTTGGTAGACATAGGTTTATCAGTAGACTGTTTTCTTCCTCTTAGGAAACCTCATTCTTGGGTTGTTAATCCATTTACACTTTCTTCTTGGTTCTCCAGTCATGTATAGCTCTTGCTCAGAGAAAAAGGTATAGGCAAGACTGTGGAAGTTATGTCTTTTGCACACACATCACTAAGTCCTAAGTTTATGTGCAATGGGCTCTCTAAGGACAGTGAGTCAGTTCACCTGCTGTGAGACTGTGTGGTAGTAGAGCTGCCTCATGATTACACTGTGACATAAGACTGGTTTTGAAGACATAGAAGAAAGGACGGAGGATACACAGGGTGGTAGTGGGGGACTTGTGTTGGTTTGATGAAATTGAAGAAATAAGCTATATTGAAGTGGGAAGGACAGGTAGATTGGGACTTCAGGACAGAAACTCTTACTGACAGCCTTCAGGAAAACAGGATTAGACTTGAGTATTACAACCTGAGCTGTTGGAGGACAGGAGCTTTCAGGGAGAGCATGAACTTACCAGATAGCTTGATTCCAGCTTGGAATCCCAGCTGCAGCTAGAAACCCATGTGTATAGTGCTCAGATTTTAACCAGCAGAAGCAAGGACATTCTGAACAAAAGTTCAAGGTCTGGGGCATCTCAAATTCACTCTGAGGCCATAGAAAGGATACAATGACCATGGTGATAGTATTTTAGGATTGGATGCTTTTCTAGTGTGTGTGTGTGTGTGTGTGTGTGTGTGTGTGTGTTTGTATGTGTGTGTGTATATGTGTATGTGTGTGGGGGAGAGAGAAAGAGAGAGAGAGAGCAAGCTCATATATGTGTGCAAGTGTGTGTGTGCAAGAGAGCTCATGTGCATGTGCATGCACATTCTCGTGTGTGTGTGTGTGTGTGTGTGTGTGTATCTACCCAGCTCCTCAAATGTCATAGCTAGTCTGGCATTCCTCACATCTGTGGTCTAGCCATAACTTATGATTCAGCACTGAAGGAGAAGGGGTAGACTTAGCTTGTGTTGTGTGAAAGTATTTAATATTTTGCATGTGGTTTACCCACATTTGTTCTCAGCTCCCACTGTGTGACTGAAATAAAACATCTAAATATTGTGGGGCCAGAGAATGACTGTGCCACTCGCTTATAACACCACCAAGAGAAACCGGCTAACCTTTAACAACTCAGCATTATTTAATTTGCACACTCCTACTTTTTCCTTACTTTAAACACTGTTGTGTTTTGTTTTGTTTTGTTTTTTAAGTATAGATTGGACCCACTCTCTATGGACAAGCTGACTTCATTTTTGTTAAGAGTCTAACTCTCATGTTGTGCACATTGTTTCCAGAGACCACAGTTTTCAGAAGGATGGTCGACAGTTGAGTGTAGTTTTGACTTCAGCATATACTTAACCAAAACTAGCTTTACTTAGAACAGAAAGCCAGTTATTGTAATAATTTAAAGCCCATCTTTTAGGCCAAATACATCTTTCTGGATGCCTTGTCAGGTCACATAAAAATCTAATGTTTAACCACGTCCTTTCCTAAGGAAAAAGTCTAACACTCTGACCAGGAAAATGAGTGTTATCAACCAAGGCAAGCATTCATTATACATCTTATTACATGTTAGAATACACCACATGGTCAAACATTTGCAATATGTTAATTTTTAGTGGCATTAATTATTTAGTGATAGTAATTCAGAAAATTATTTAAGTTACTCATACTTTAAAAATTATATTATCTACAATCAGCACATAATATAATGGCCTTTTCATAATAAGCATACTGTGTCCACTACCATCTTGTGCCCCATCTCTTCTCCCACTATCAGTGGGAGATTCCCTTGCTCCCCAAATAGGCCCCCTTTGCTTTAATGTTATGTGCAAAATATATGCATATAAAATCTAGATTCTGCATGAGAGGAATTGTGACTTTTTTCTTTGTTTCTCTATGATTCCTCTTGATTCTCCCTCTTCCCACTAGCTTCCCTTCTTCCCCACAAAATAGTAAATTCTCTGCTTTTATGTCTTACATATATATATATATATATATATATTCTACATTTTACTGTATTCTATATTATACATATGAAAACATAGCATTTGTCTTTCCAAATGTGGATTTTTTTCTATACTCTCTTAAAGTGACATTAATTTGGTAAGGACTGACCCCATGTAATCTTTGGGCCAAATGTGAAGAAGGTATTGGAGACCCAAAATATGAGAGAGCACATGTAAATTCTCTAGCAAAGTTCATGATGTATAATAAGTAGACCATAGACATAATTGGGGCAAATACATACATATGTAAAAGCCTACATAAACCAGTACTACTGATGATGACACATACACATATATCTACATATGAGATAATTCTTAAGGCTCCATTGGCCATTAGCTCTATATTTTAAATTTTGTGTTGTGCTGGCATAACTAGTGGCTTAGTCTAGAACTTTGGAGGATGAGTTTTATCAGGATGATGTGGTCACTGAGGGTGTAGCAATGATGACCAAGAGGGAAGGATGTCTAGAAGGAACATGCAGGAGCTTAGATGCATCAGAGGGAAACTGGTTAGCTGCCCGATAGAAAGAATGAGCCCCAGAAAGCAGAAATTCTGCACTACAAAGATAATATTCACTAAATTTATAGTAGAATCCTAGAAAAGGATTCCATATTCCTTCATATAGTCTTTGTATGTAGAGGAGAGCAATAGTGTGGTCCTGATCTCCTGGAGAAAATGCAAATTATTAAAACCTCCTTCAATATGTGATGTGTTATAAGAACCTTTATTTACATCTAAGCACAGGATGGACAGGGGCTTGTAAAGATCAACCAGGGTATGTCTAAATGATGTGATGTGTAACTAGGCTGACAGGCCTAAGACTTGCAGCCAGGCATCATTTTAGGAAATCAGTAGTCATGTGAGCTAATAGGAGCTGACATCTGGAGATAGCAGGGTTTCAGAAAAACCAAGTTCTGGTGGACAGCTGTGTCCTCGGATCCAGGCTGCTCCCTTCCCAGTTGATGACATTGCAAGCTTATATTCTTCTCATGTCTCTCCAACCCAAGTTCATCCATTTTAGTATGGGTTCCATTTTCAAGAACATCTCTGGTTCCAGTGGATGTGCTACCAGCTTTTCAGTTGTATTTCTTGTTTTTCAGATTGATTTCAGTTTGTGCATCCTTCCAAATAAATTCCAAGTTACCAATGACCAGCAGGTGAAAATGGCTATCTGTACTTTATCTGGCAACTGCTACTGATAATGAAACATACATGGTATAGGAGACAGACAAGAAAGAAATTAGAGCCTTGAAAATGAGTTGTTCAGGGAAGAAAAAAGAAATTCTTTGCAAAAAGGCAAACTGCAGGAATGCTGAAGGCTTTTGGCAAAGGGCGGTGCCTCTGAGCCAAGCCTCTTGCTATGTAATGAGAGGCTTCTTTGATGAGGGGTGGCAGCTACACTTAACTGTGGGTGTGAGAATACACTTTATAATGTAGTAAGGGGTTATGATGTAGCAAGAGGCTGCTAGTAGAGTCTTCTGTAAGGTCTATGTGTCCCCTAACCTCATGAGGGGCTAGGTTTCCAGTGTCAGGCATGGCTTTTCTCCTGGTGAGTGTGCCTTAAGTTAATTAGACAGCTCTTGTTTGTTACCAACATAAGAGTATAATTTACTCCACTTTTATGCATATCTTGCCTCACTGTTAATTTTCATGGCTCCTTCCTAGGTGTTGCAGCTGGTTAGCACTGTGGCACCTCCCTTGAACCTTGCATAGTGTTTTCTGAAACAATGGGAACTAGACCATAGGAAAAAGGCTTTCAGGTTAGACCCAGTGGTCAAACTAGTGGCGCTTATTTTGCAGCTCTGTGGCTGTGCTATTAAGAATCTGAGGGCTGAGATCTGACGCCCTCTTCTGGTGCATCTGAAGATAGCTACAGTGTATTATGTCGGAGTGAACAGGGCAAGAGAGAGCAGGGCCGTCCTGAGTACAACTCCCAGGAGCCACATGATGACTCACAACCATCTGTACAGCTACAGTGTACTCATACTCATTAAATAAATAAATAAATAAATAAATAAATAAATAAATAAATAAAGAAAGAAAGAAAGAAAGAAAGAAAGAAAGAAAGAAAGAAAGAATTTGAGGGCATTTTCATCCACGCTGGACAGCTCTGGTAGGTAATCTGAGGTGTGAACTTATACCTGTAGAGTCAGATAACATTTAAGCCACAAAGTCTTTGGAATTTGTGCTAGGGTTGAATCCAACCTCAAATGATTCCTTTGAACTGTGTG
>NW_022196897.1:9419744-9433060 GCF_008632895.1 Mastomys coucha
ATATCTCTTACTTTATGGATTTTTTTATAAGGATAAATGGGAGGTGATAAATAACCATGATCTAACCATAGTGGTCGACATTCAGGATGCTCAAAAGCATTTCTGTCAATGTTATTTGAGAGTTTGTTCTCTCTCTATTTTGTTTCCTAGTCTGCCCACGTTTGTCCTCTTGAACTGGTGTCTGTTCCACCTTCCAGAATGGGAACAGACTTTGTGATCTTAGAGGTTTTGAAGTCACCCTGCCTATGAGTTGGTGATCCAGGGAATAAGGCTCCAGAATACGAATATCTCCCTACTTGCCCACTGCCTGAACTTACGCAGTGCTGTGTCCTCCTCCCAATCCATCTACCTTATTATTTATATTATTTCACTCTTTACTCTATTTAGAGATTTACTTATGTTAACAGTTGTTTGTTTCTCAAACAAATATAACTGCCAGTCATCCCCACAGCAGCTCATTGTATTAGAATATCTATAGTTTACAAATACTTCAGGGAACATTAGCCTTGTATCTTGTAAGAATTTTTGATTTCTGTTTTCTATTTTCCTATTTGTTTTCTCTTTCTGTGTAAAGATTATGTATTATTTACATAGGAACAAAACCCATAAGACTCTAAAATGAAGACACAGCATTCAGAATTTTAAATATAAAACTTTTAGAATTCAAATTTGACAAACTTTGATAGGAAACAAGACATTTAGTCTTTTAAAAGATATTTATTTATTTATTTTATACACATGTCTTGCTTCCATGTGTGCCTGATACCCATGGAGGTTAGAAGAGGGTTCCTGGAACTGCAGCTGTAGATGCTGTGATCTACCTATGAGTGCTAGGAATTGAACTCTGGAAGAGCAACGAGTTCTCCAAATGTCTGAGTTTTCTCTCTAGCCATGATATTTGATCATGTATGATTTTCAAGGTAAAGCCTGGCCGACATTGAAGAAGCTTGTGGCCCACTAATATCTCAAAGGAAGAGTCCCCAGGTCGTGGGACCAGTTGATGTCCTGTGTCTCTTCTAGTGATGCATTGAGAAGGAGCCAGCCTCTGGCATTATGGCATTGCTGCCAAGAGTCAATACTCTGATCCTAGCCCTAAGGCAGCAGCTAGGAGACACGCAAGGAGCTATCTATAAAGTTGACCTGTGTGGTCAAATATTTGGGGATCCCAAAAGATCTAGGGGTCAAAGAAGAGATGGTGGTTATTCCAGATCAGAGACCAAAAATGTAGCAACAGAGCCCAATACACCCTATATTTCATCTTGGATGGAGAAATGTAACTACAAATAGTATTATTGTGACACTGCACAAAGACAAATATAGTGGATATCTTCTTAATTTTGAATACTGTACCCTGCTTTATGTAAGAAGGGCCTCTCATCAGTTCACACAAACCAAAATGTTTATGTATGAAGACACTGAGTATCCAGCCTATACTTAATGTTTGCCCAAAGTATCATATGTACAATATCTTGAACTTCTATTAAGAGAATGTGAGCATATAAGGTTGTAAATAACTCATGACCTTAGGCAAAAAAAATATATAAAATTATTTTGTTCTCTCTTTTAACTTTTCCGTACAAGTTAAATTATCACACAGTTAAAGATTACAAAAATTTGAGGTTCAGAACAGTTCAGAGGATGGAAGTTTCTCAAGGATTTTTAGCAGTGATAGATTTATAAATTCTCTGTGATTGGAACAAATTTTCAAAGTCAACTAGTCAACTTACTGTGTATAAGGAGACATAATGTATGTTTGCCTGTGTGTGTGTGTGTGTGTGTGTGTGTGTGTGTGGTGTATGGTATATGTGGTTTATGTGCATATGTGTAGTATATGCATGGTATGTGTATGGTGTGTATGTGAGTGTGTGATTTATGTATATGTCCTGTGTAGTATATGTGGTATGTGTATAATGGAGTGTATGTATAGTATGTGCCTTATGTATATGTGGTGTGGTATATGAGTGATGTGTATTTGTATATGTATGTGTGCACACATACATGCTTGTACATGCAAATGTGGAAGACATGGTTTGACAAGGGTATCTCTCCTCCAGTGATGTCCACCTTATTTTTGTGAGACAAGGTCTCTTACTGAGCCCAGAATTTGGCGCTTTGAACAGTAAGTCCCTAGGTTCCCCATGTCTCACCCCAACCCTCAAGTTCATAACTGGAGTTATGAGCATATCCTACCATGCCTAACTTTTATGTGGTTTGAATATATGAACTTACATCTTTATGCTTACCCAGAGAGCACTTTAGCCATTGAACCATGCATCTCCCAAGACTCAAGAGGATGCAATTTTAAAACATTTCATTGTAAAAATGCTGCATGCTTATTGAGGAAACCTTGGAATGTATAGAAAATAAAAATTTTAAAAAGAATTTCTGAAGTTTATAGTTTGCCAAATTATTCCCTATTTCCAGTTTCTGTACTGTGTTTATTTCTATGGTCTTTCTGAAAACATGGTATTGTAAGAACTAAGTCAGCAGAAGAAAATAAAATAGACTCAGTTTGTCTCAAAACAGCAAAGACAGACTTTGGTCTAAGACGTTGGTACCTTCAAATCCTCAGTAACTGAGGGTCCAGGAAACTGTACTGTGGAGTCTGAGAACGGCTTTTATATTCCAGGGTGGGTAGAGGGAGTGGCTTTGATAGTTCCAGAATCTGCTTTGCAGGAGAAACTGTTTTTTTAAAACTGTAGAATAGAAGAAAAGTCAGATTGACTGTTTTTCCACTCTGGGCTTCAGGTTAAGCACTTAGTCAGATGGTCTGTAGATTGGGTGATGGGATGGCTATATGCTGGAATTCCAAGGGGGGAGGGGCAGGTTTCTTGAAACCCTGGGCCTATTTTATGGCCATGGTTTTGGGGTGGGAGATTTCCTTTAAGTATGACATCCAGTGTCAATGTCACCTTGAATAGGATGTGAATAACTACATTGAAGAAATGTGTTATGCACTGTTTATTAGTCTAGTGTTTATATGTTTATTAGTTGATGTCAATAATACATATATGAATATATATATTTATGTATACATGAAATGTGTACATATCTATGCATAAATTTCTAGCAGTTCCATGTTCTTCTGTTGTCAAGGTAACAAAATTAAAATTAGCAAATAGGTTGCACACTGCTCACACTGACAGTTTGCTTTGACAGCTTGTTTAGATGTAGATATTTTATATTCTTCAAATAGCCCTTCGAAAATCATTTTCTGTATTTTCTTCAAGGCTCTGTATTTGCCTTTTTTTTTTTTTTAGAACATATCCATTTTATTTGGAAGCTTCAGATCCCATCCTCAAGGGACTGTAAGCTTTAGCCCAGCACATTGTCATTCTGTACACGGAGGAACTGAGACCTACAAATCAAATATCACCAGCATGGTTTGCACATATTTGCCTACAAATGCTACAGTCATCTGAAATAACATATTCTTGATGCATTTTTATAGTTTTAGTAAACATCTACTGAGTGTCCAGTATGTATAAACATTACACACTGAGTGCTAAGTTAGAAGGATGCAAAAATCCTGGCATCCGTTCTCATAGAATGCAGAATACCAAATGACCATGAGCTTAAGTACCATCCAGCAGTCCAACGATGAACCTGTTGTTATTTGTTGGTGGCTGTATGACTTAAACAAATTGTGTATATTCCCTCATCCTAGATTGAAGACATAAGCACAAGTTGATAAATTTGGGATACTCTATGATACTCTTTGTGTCCTGCAGAAAGCTTTGAGTATGTAAAACATTTCCCTAGGTAGTTTTTAAACATTTAGTGTTCTTTGCTTTTATATTTTTTAAAGTTATGTTCCTTAGAGATATTTGTGATTTTTGTGTGCATATGAATATATCTTTTTAATAAAGCCATATTTGTTTTGCAGATTTGTGGGCTTCTTTGTGAGATGTCTATACAAATGTCTTCCACTATCTGCATTGCCTAGTTGCCTGCAGGTTTTTGTATAGGGTTGAGGCTCCATGAGATTTCCTCTTTCCATGTTAGCATATCCATTGGTGTTGTCGTTATTTAGGCACTTATGTTGATGTGATATTGTGGGTGCTTTGCTAACATTTCTAGGAGACTCAGTCTCTCAGCAAACTTCCTGTTCTTCTGCTGCCAACAGTCTTTTTTTTTTTTTTTTTGCCACACCTTCTGCTGATTGCTGTGCCTTTGATGCAGGAGCTCTCTTGCAGATATATTAGTTGGAGCTGGGTACCCCACATTCATTTGTTCTCCACTGTTTTATCAGTTGTGTTTTCCTGCAATGGTCTCAGTCCATCGCAAAAGATATGTTTCTTTGATGAGGAGTGAGACCCATACTTATCTCTAGGTATAAAAATAAATACTTAGAATGTAGTTGGTATTTATGCTGACTTAGCAAAGCAGTAGTTGTAGGTTTCCCAAGAACCATGATTTCACTAGACCCAGGTACGTGACTATGTTTTTACTCTCAAGAATAATCTCCCTTTAGTCAGAGCAGACCTTGAATCTAATTAGAGACCTGTTGGTTACCACCAAGTTACCACACTCACATGTCACTACTGCACTTTTAGGACTGTTATGCCATGATGTGATCATTGTGGTTCATAGGCATCACAGCTTGACAAGACCACTGGCTGCTTCCTTTCCTAGAAGCTTGAAGGGCACTTTCTGGTGCTATGAAAGCCAGCCCTCAGGGAGGAGACTTCCAGCTCAGATCCTTGGAGTACAGTTCTTAATCATATAGAAAGAAGCCTTAACAATCCCCCATATTCTCCTGCAACTATTGGGTCCTTACCACATGTTTCTATTGTGTGGCTATTGCAAAAAATCACAACACTATATGAAACTCTCACAGTGGGTGTTACTATCTTATCTGGATTCTTCTTTCAAGCAAACCAAGAAACAATAGTGCATCATACTGCAGCCTTAATATTTTCTGAATTCTGCCTTAAACCATACTCTATACTATATAAATGGATTTAAAGACAAGAACTACATAATTATTTCAACTCACACTGAAAAGATATTTTAAATTTTCAATATACCTTCATGGTGATCTGGAGAATTTAGGAGTAGATGGAATATAGCTCCAGTTTCTTGTTAAATATAGTTATTAAGTCTTAGCTATACAAACTCAATAAGAGAAAGACATAAATGGAATAAAAATAGGAAAATAAATAAAACTATCTCTCTTTATAGATAACATAATTCTTTACTTGAAAGACACTTCTTGAATCTCCTATAGAACCCTTGGACATAATAAACATAAAAAAGTAAGAGGTTCCAGAACCAATGTAAAAACAGTAACTGTCATTTATACCAACAGTATATTCTCAAGAGAAAGAGATTAGGAAAAAAAATCTCATGCAAAATAATTACAAAAATTAAGTATTTAGAAATATATCTAACTAAGAAAGTGAAAGAATCCTGTATTGGCTGGTTTTGTCTCAACTTGACACAAGCTAAAGTCATCAGAGAGAAGGAGTCTTAGTTGACAAAATGCCTCCACGAGATTCAGCTCTAAGTCATTTTCTCCATCAGTGATCAATGGAGGAGGGCCCAGTCCATTGTGAGTGGTGCCATCTCTGGGCTGGTAGTCCTGGATTCAGTAAGAAAGCAGGCTGAGCAAGCCATGAGAATCAGGCCAGTAGGCAGCAACTCTCTATGGCCTATGCATCAGGTCCTGCTTCCAGATCCCAGCTCTGCTTTACTTCCTTTCCTGTCTTTCCCCAATGATGGACCATGATCTGGAAGTGTAAGGTGAATAAACCCTTGCTCCCCAACTTGCTTTTTGGTCATTTGGTATTTCATTGTAACAATAGTAATCCTAACTAGGACAACTCCAATAGTGGAAAGTTCAAGATATTGACAAAGGAAATCACAGATGATAGTAGAAAACAGAAAGAAGTCCTCCATTCCTGAATTGACAGAATTAATATTGTGAAAATGATTATATTAGCAAGTTTAATTTTCAGGTTTAAAGCCATCTATACCTGTAGAAATTCTGGTGTCATATTTTACTAGTTTAGGAAAAACAATGTAAGAATTCATATGTAACCACAAAAGTTCACGAATGATCAAAGAAATCCCAAAAAGTAAGAAGAGTGCCGCTGCATCAAAACACCTGATCTCAAATTACATTTCAGGCTATAGGGATAAAAAAAAGCCATGTGTTATAAAATAAGCAGGAAGACCAATGGAGGAGAATAGAGAATCCAGAAATAAACAAAGCTATGCATACCTGGGTTTTGAAAATGGAGACAAAAACATGCATTGGAAAAAAATAGCCTGCTCAACAAATGGATTTCTGGATTTCTATCTGTGGGAAGGATTCTTGTCTTTTGCCTTGCATAAAATCTATTCTGATCAAAGACTTTAGAACCTGTGACACTGAACTTTTAGAAGAAAATATAAGATTTACGCTTTGAGATTCCAGGGCAGGAAAAAAATCCTTTGAACAGAGTACCAGTAGTCCAGGAACTGACCCCAAGTATCAATAGTTGGGACCACATAAAATAAAACATTTTTGTACAGCAATAAAGCCACTCTACAGAGCACATAGACAGCTTGGAAAATAGGAGAAAACCTTTACCAGCTACACTTCAGATAAAGGGCTAATATCCAGGATTAACAAAGAATTGTACAATTAAACATCAAGGGAATAAAAACTGTCCATCTACAAATGGGGAAATGGACTGAAGAAATGGTTTTCAAAGAGGAAAACATCAGTGGCCAATAGCTATTTTTAAAAGTGGTCAATATCTTTAGCCATCAGGAAAATGGAAATTAAAACTCCTTTGAGATATCACCTCACCACTGTCAGAAGGGCTATCATCAAGAAATCTGTTAAGAGATGTTGGAAAGGATATTTACTGTTGCAATTTGATGGTGCAAATTAATATAGTCATTACAGAAACCAGTTTGGAGATTTCTCAAAGAGTTAAAAATAGAGGTACCATATCACCCAGCTATTAGAACCCTATGTATCTCTACACCTCATATCCTACATAGGGATATTTACACCACTATTTGTATTGGTGCTGCATTCTCTACAGTGACAAATTGGAGTCATTCTAGTTGTTTATTGATAGATAAGTGAACATCTGTATGTACATATGAATGTATCCATGTATAAATTTTGTTATCCTTTTTATTCTGAAAAAATATATAAACTTGTCCTCAACTCTCAACACATATTTGCTTTGCTGAGATGGAAAAGGCTCTGTATGATTGGTTTATATACATTTATCTTTATTTCAAAATGTTTTAACCTTTAATAATATCTCTGAAAAACAAAATTTGATAAATTTTTTTTATTTTTTATTAGGTATTTTCTTTATTTACATTTCAAATTTTGGGAGGAGATACAGAGACAAAGTTTGATAATCTTTAGTTCACTTTGAGCCCTTTCACTGTTGGAAGAAATTTAAAGTTTTTCCAGAGTTGCGTTCTTCAACTCTGTTCTTGATTGTGTTCTACCCTGACTTTGCAATTCCACTTTGCTGTTATAAATTTTTTTCTTCCTTTTACCCTTGAATAATATATCTTGATTACCATTTCCCCTCCCTCTACTGCTCCCATTTCTTTCTCACCTGACCTTCCTTCTGGATCTACCCCTTTTCTGTCTCATTAGGAAACAAACAAGCTTCCAAGGGATAATAATATAATATGAAAATATAGGATATGATATATCAAAAACTAACACAACTAGGGCCAAATAAACAAAAGGAAAAGAAAAGACACGAGAAACAGATGTAGACATAGAGGCCCTCTCATTCACACACTCATGAATCCCATAAAAACATTAAATGACCTGTAGGGTTGCATCTACTGCTGTGCATGTGGCCTACTGTTGATTTTGTAGTTTATTTTACAAGTGAGAAACCCTTGGAAAAAAACTAAATTTTCATTTGAAAGTGCTTATCAATTACAAATACCTTCTTGGGTAATGGTGGGGACAGGAGCTCACTTCTTTCAGATGTAGGACTTCATCTGGTGCAGACCTGTGTAGACCTGGTACATGCTGACTTGGTCTCTGAGTTCACATGTGCTTTAATCCTCACAGAGCCTTGTTTCCTTGGTGTATTCCCCTTTGGCTCTTACATTCTTTCTACCTTCAGAATTCCTTGAGCCCTGAGGGGAGAGATTTGATGGAGACACCCAGTTTAGGAGTCAGTTTTCCATGTGGTCTTTCACTCTGGGCATATTGTCTGATGGCTGTGAGTTTCTATAGTTGTTCCCATCTCCTATAGGACAAATCCTCTGATGATGGCTGAGCAAATCACTGAGTTGCTTCCCTGGCCAGTGTCTTCAATTCTCTTACCTCTCTCTATCTCCCCTAAACTTCCAGAGGCTCCTTTGCTGATTCCAATTGCAACAATATCTTGCTTGCATTGAAGAGAACACAATTCAGAATCAAAGTCCATTTCATACCATTCTTAGTCCCATTGACTTTCAATATTTGCTTTATTCAACCAACTTCTACCGAAATAATATTCTCTTATTATATATTTAGTCTGTAATCCTTGGTAGCCAATTTTTTTATTGGCACTAGCTTGGAAACTGTCATTTGAAGGTAACTCAAGGTTAAAATCTTTAGCTATGAGAGCCTTTCCTAGGTGTGATGGTTTATATATGCTCGGCCCAGAGAATAGCACTATTTGGAAATGTAGCCTTGTTGGAGTAGGTGTGGCCTTGTTGAAGGAATTATGGCACTGTGGACAAGGGGTTTAAGATCCTTCTCCTATGCCGGGCGGTGGTGGCGCACACCTTTAATCCCAGCACTTGGGAGGCAGAGGCAGGTGGATTTCTGAGTTCAAGGCCAGCCTGGTCTACAGAGTGCGTTCCAGGACAGCCAGGGCTATACAGAGAAACCCTGTCTCAAAAACAAACAAACAAACAAACAAACAAACAAACCAAAAGATCCTTCTCCTAGCTGCCTGGAACTAGTCTTTTTCCCAAAGCCTTCAGATTAAGATATAGAACTCTCAGTTTCTCCTGCATCAGGCCTACCTGGATGCTGCCATGCTCCCACACTGATGATAATGGACTGAACCTCTGAACCTGTAAACCAGCTCCAATGATATGTTGTTTTTATAAGAGTTGCCTTAGTCATGGTTCTGTTCACAGCAATGAAACCCTAACTAAGGCACAAGGTCATCATATTTCAACAAATTCAGATGTTTTCCTGTAGATTCTAGTTTTCAGATGTGACACTCTAAAATGCCTCCCTTGTCAAGGGCTTTCACCTCTCTCTTCAAATTCTATATTCACTTCCAGAGCTTTCTGTAGTTATTCTCTAACAGTCTTATGTTTAGTTTGTTTTCAGTATGTATTGCTGTAGTCAACAATTGATACTCTTAGGTACAATTAGATACTCTTAGTTTGGGTTTCAGTGCAAACTCAAGCTTGATAAGTGAGACAGACAATTGTATAATTAATCAGAGTATCAATAGGAACCAAACAGCGCAGAGGTGTCTCATGGCGTGTCAGTGAGGATTACATGAGAGCATGTATAGTGAATCTAAAGCATGCTGCATTACTAAGTAAGTGCACACTGAACAACTGTTGTTTAAGGGCCAACTTACATAATTTAGAAGGGATAGACATGATAGATGAGATCCCTGCTGAATTAAGGAACGATGATAGCTTCTCTGTCATCTGGTTCAAGAAGTTCCCAAAACGATGAGTACATTTACTTGCTACATCAAACACATCTATGCTTCCACACTTTCTCTTGTAAATTCTTTAACAAGTATGTCTGGAGTATGGCACATGCTTAGGGGGGTGTCATCAGCCACAAGTGGAAGATGTTATCAAAGACTTAGCAGACTGGTTCCTACCCCTGGGGCATTTCATTTCTGGTGTTTGCTTTTTTTTTTTTTTCAATTACTCTGAATGACAATTTTAAAATTAAAGGAATCAGCAGAATTTTTAGTCCAAAGATTAAGTAACTAGCTCTTAGCAGGGAATTTGACAAAATGTTTATAATTAATACAAAAGAGAATGGCAAAGGTCTATCTCTCTTCTCTCTCACTTATCTTAGAGATACAAATGACACTGTGGTTTTATTTGGAACTTTCAGGAAGGGGTCCAGATCCCCGTTTTTCAGGAAGCATGAAGGATGTGTCAGAAGAAGCCCACGTCTGCCTGCCCTGCCGAGAAGGCTGCCTCTTCTGTGCTGATGACCGCCCATGCTTTGTCCAGGAAGATAAGTACCTGCGGCTCGCGATCATCTCCTTCCAAGCCCTGTGTATGCTGCTGGACTTTGTCAGCATGCTGGTTGTCTACCACTTTCGCAAAGCAAAGGTAAACTCAGGTATCCTGGTCTTGGCCTTTCCGTTTACTAAGAGCAATTAAGGAAACTGAATTTTCAATTCCCCATTGCTGTTCTAGTAAGCAGACTTTTCCCCCTATAATGTGATTGGATAAGAGTGTGAAAATCATATTCACTACTTTCCTTAGAAAAGAACAGTTATGATATTTTGAGTTTGTACTTCTTTTTTTGGATGAGGGTCAAATATTTTATTATTATTATTATTATTTATTTATTTATTTATTTATTTATTTATTTATTTTTGGTTTTTCCGAGACAGGGTTTCTCTGAGTAGCCCTGACAGTCCTGGAACTCATTCTGTAGACCAGGCTGGCCTCCAACTCAGAAATCCGCCTGCCTCTGCCTCCCAAATGCTGAGATTAAACGTGTGCGCCACCACCACCACCCGTATTATTATTATTATTTTTAGTTAATTAATTTTTTATTAAATTAATTTTTTACACTTCATATTCCACTCCCTGCCCCCCGTCCACCCTCTGACTGCTCCACGTGGATGTCCCCAGTCCCCCAGACCCCCACCCCACCTGACCTCTAAACTCCCTTGGGCCTCCAGTCTCTTGAGGCTTACGTGCATCATCTTTGAATGAACACAGACTCGAAAGTCCTCTACTCTATGTGTGTTGGGGGCCTCATATCAGTTGGTGTATGCTGTCTGTTTGGTGGTCCAGTGTTTGAGAGATCTCAGGGGTTCAGATTAATTGAGACTGCTGGTCCTCCTATAGGATCAGCTTCTTTCAGTCTTTCCTAATTCAACAACAGGGATCATTGGTTGGGTGCAAATATCTGCATCTGATTATTTCAGCTGTTTGTTGGGTCTTTCGGAGGTCAGTCATGCTAGGTCCCTTTTTGTGAGCACTCCATATCCTCAGTAATAGTGTCAGGCCTTGGGACCTACCCTTGAGCTGGATCCCACCTTGGGCCTGTCACTGGACCTTCTTTCCTCAGTCTCCTCTCCATTTCCATTCCTGTAATTCTTTCAGACAAGAACAATTATGTGTCAGAGATGTGACTGTGGGATGGCAATCCCATCACTCACTTGATGCTCCATCTTCCTGCTGGAGGTGGGCTCTATAAGTTCCCTCTCCCTACTGTTGGACATTTCATCTAAGATCCCTCCCTTTGATTCCTGAGATTCTCTTATCTCCCAGGTCTCTGGTGCATTCTGGAGGGTCCCCCCAACCTCTTATTTCCGGAGGTTACCTGTTTCTATTCTTTCTGCTGCCCTCAGGGTTTCAATCCTTTTCCTCACCAGATCAGGTTCCTCTCTCTCCCCCATTGCCCCACCCCCATCCACTTTCCCTATCAGGTCTCTCCCTCCCTCCCCACATGTGATTGCTTTCTTCTTTCTCCCAAGTGGGACTGAGGTGTCCTCACTTGGGCACTTTAGTTTGTTGACCGTATTGAGTTTGTGGACTGGATCTGTGTTATTTATTTATTTATTTATTTATTTATTTATTTATTTATTGGCTAATATCCACTTATTAGTGAGTACATACTATGCATTTCCTTTTGGGTCTAAGTTACCTGACTCAGGATGACATTTTCTAGATAACCATCCATTTGCCTGCAAAACTCAGGATGTCCTCATTCTTAATAGTTGAGTAGTGTTAATAGCTGTAATGTGTAAATGAACCACATTTTCTGTATTCCTTCTTCTGTTATAGGACATCAAGGTTGTTTCCAGCTTCTGGCTGTCACAAATAATGCCACTATGAACCCAGAGGAACATGTGCCCCTGTGGCGTGGTGGGGCATCTTTTGTGTATATTCCCAAGAGTGTTATAGCTGGGTCTTTAGGTAGATCTATTTCTAATTTTCTGAGGAACCTCCAGATTGATCTCCAGAGTGGTTGTACTGGTTTGCAATCTCACTGGCAATGGAGGAGTGTTCCTCTTTCTCCATATCCTCTCCAACATGTGTTATCACCTGAGGTTTTGATCTTAGCCATACTGATTGGTATAAAGTGAAATCTCAGGGTTGCTTTGATTTGCATTTCTCTGATCACTAAGGACTTTGAACATTTCTTTTGTTTTTTTAATTGTAGATATTTTCTTTATTTGCATGCGAATTTCTCCATTCCCAATTTCCCCTCCAAAAAACAAAAAAACAAACAAAAACAAACCCCTGTTGCCTCCCCCCTCCCCATGCCTGCCACCCCGCCCTCTCCCACTTTCTGGCCCTGGCATTCCCCTACACTGGAGCACAGAACCTTCATAGGGCCGAGGTCCTCTCCTCCTATTGATGATTGATTTTGCAATCCTCTACCATACACATGCTGCTTGCACAATCAGATCCCTCTATGTGCAGTCCTTGGTTGGTGGTTGAGACCCTGGGAGCTCCGAGGGTACTAGTTAGTTCATGTTGTTGTTTGTCCTAACGGGCTGCAAACCCCTCAGCTCCATTGGTCTTTTCTCTAAGGTGCTTCTCAGCCATTTGAGATTCTTCAGTTGTGAATTCTCAGTCTAGTTCTATATACCATTTTTTTGATTGGGTTGTTTGATTTTTGGTGACTAACATCTTGAGTTCTTTATATATTTTGGATATTAGTCCTCTATCAGATGTAGGGTTAGTGAAGATTTTTTTTCCCAATCTGTAGGTTGCTGATTTGTCTTATTGACTATATCCTTTGCCTTACAGAAGCTTTCCAGTTTTATGAGGTCCTATTTATCAATTCTTGATCTTAGAGTATGAGCCATTGGAGTTCTGTTTAGGAAATCACACCCTGTGCCAATGAGTTCAATGCGCTTCCCCACTTTCTTTTCTATTAGATTCAGTATACCTGGATCATAAATGTTGAGGTCCTTGATCCACTTGAATTTGAGCTTTGTACAAGGTGACAGATATTGGTCTATTTTTATTCTTCTACATACAGACAGCCAGTTAGACTAGCACCATTTATTGAAGATGCTTTCTTTTTTTCCATTGTATATTTTTGATGTCTTTGCCAAAGATCAAGTGACCATAAGTGTCATATATATATATATATATATATATAT
>NW_022196897.1:9433070-9438541 GCF_008632895.1 Mastomys coucha
TACATATATATATATATATATATACATACATACATACACCTTCAATATATATATATAGTACGGGAGAGTGGGCATCCTTGTCTTGTTCCTGATTTCAGTGGGATTGCTTCAAATATGTCACCATTTAATTGATATTGGCTGTTGTTTGCAGTAAATTGCTTTTATTATGTTTAGGTATGGGCCTGGAATTCCTGATCTCTCCAATACTTTTAACATGAAAGGGTGTTGTATTTTATCAAATGCTTTTTCTGCATCTAAGGAGATGATCATGTGATTTTTTTTTTGAGTTTGTTAATATAGTGGATTACATTAATGGATTTTCTTATATTAAACCAACCTTGCATCCCTGAGATGAAGCCTACTTGATTTTGGTGAATGGTGGTTTTAATGTGTTCTTGGATTTGGTTTGCAAGAATTTTATTGAGTATTTTTGCGTTGATATTAGTGAGATTGGTCTAAAATTCTTTTTTGCTTGGGTCCTTCTATGGTTTGGATATTAGAGTAATTGTGGCTTCATAGAATGAATTAGGTCGTGTTCCTTCTGCTTCTAGTTTATGGGATATTTTGAGGAAAATTGGTATCAGGTCTTCTTTGAAGGTCTGGTAGAATTCTGCACTAAATCCATCTGGTCTTGGGCTTTTTTTGGTTGGGAGTTTTTTAATGACTTCTTCTATTTCCTTGTGTGATATGGGTCTATTTAGATAGTTTACCTGCTCTTGATTTAGCTTTGGCATGTGACATCTGTCTAGAGAATGATCCATTTCATCTAGATTCTCCAATTTTGTTGAGTATAGACTTTTATAGTATGATCTGATGATTTTTTTTTAATTTCCTCCATTTCTGTTGTTATGTCTCCCTTTTCATTTCTGATTTTATTAATTTGGATACTGCCTCTTGGCCCTTTAGTTAGTTTGACTTGGGGTTTATCTATCTTGTTGATTCTCTCAAAGAACCAGCTTTTTGGTTTTGCTGACTCTTTGTTCCTGTTTGGTTGATGTCAGTCCTGAATTTGACTGTTTCCTGCCATCTACTCCTCTTGGGTGAGTTTGCTCTTTTGTGTTCTAGAGCTCTCAGGTGGGCTACTGTTAGTGTAAGATCTCTCCAGTTTCTTTACCAGGGCACTTAGTGCTCTGAACTTTCCTCTTAGCACTACTTTCATTGTTTCCCATAAGTTTGGGAATGATGTATCAACATTTTCATTACATTCCAGGAAGTCTTTCATTTCTTTCTTTATTTCTTCCCTGACCAAGTTGTCACTGAGTAGAGAATTGTTCAGTTTCCACGTATATGTGGGCTTTCTGTAGTTTTTGCTGTTATTGAAGACCAACCTTAGGCCGTGGTGATCTGATAGGATACATGGAATTATTTCAGTCTTCTTGTATCTGTTGTGGTCTGTTTTGTAACCAATTATATGGCCGATTTTGGAGAAGGTACCATGAGGTGCTGAGAAGAAGATGTATACTTTTGTTTTAGGGTGAAATGTTCTGTAGATATCTATTAAATCCATTTGGTTTATAACCTCTCTTAGTTTCACTGTGTCTCTGTTTAGTTTCTCTTTCAATGACTTGTCCATTGGTGAGAGTGGGGTGTTGAAATCTCCCACTATTATTGTGTGGGGTTCAATGTGTGTTTTGAGTTTTAGTAGTTTCTTTTATGAATTTGGGTGCTCTTGCGTTTGGGGCATAGATGTTCAGGATTGAGACTTTCTCTAGGTAGATTTTCCCTTTGAATATGAAGTGTCCTTCTTCATCACATTTCATAACTGTTGGTTGAAAGTCTATTTTATTGGATATTAGGATAGCAATTTCTGCTTGTTTCCTGGGACCATTTGCTTGGAAGACCTTTTTTCATCCTTTTACTCTGAGATAGTGCCTGTCTTTGTTTGTGAGTTATGTTTCTCATATGCAGCAAAATGCTAGATCTTGTTTGAGTATCCAGTCTGTTAGCTTATGTCATTTATAGGTGAGTTGAGTCCATTAATATTGAGAGATATTAAAGACAGATGACTCTTGGTTCCTGATGTGTTTGTTTTTGTAGGTGGCTTTATGTGCTTGTGGCTCTCTGCTTTTGAATTTGTTGTGAGATGCTTAATATCTAGTCGTTTCTTTGGTGCAAGCATCTTCTTTGTGTTGGAGTTTTCCTACCAGGATACTCTGTAGGGCTGGGTTGATAGACAGATACTGTTTGAATTTGGTTTTGCCCTGGAATATTTTGGTTTCTACATTTATGTTGATTGGGAGTTTTGCTGGGTAAATTAGCTTGGGCTGGCATTTGTGTTCTCTTACAGTCTAAATGACCTCTGACCAGGCTCTTCTGGATTTCATAGACTCTGCTGAGTAGTCTAGTGTAATTCTGATAGGTCTACCTTTGTATGTTACTTGGCCTTTTTCTCTTGCAGTTTTTAATATTCTTTCTTTGCTTTGTGCATTTAGTATTTTGATAATTATATGATGAGAATATTTTCTTTTCTGATCCCATCTATTTGGAGTTCTGTAGGCTTCTTGTACCTTTATGGCCAGCTCTTTCTTTAAGTTGGGGAAGTTTTCTTCTATGATTTTATTGAAGACATTTCTAGGTCCTTTGAGCTGGGAATCTTCATTCTTCCTATTCCGATTATTCTTAGATTTGGTCTTTTCATTGTATCCTGAACTTCCTGGATGCTTTGGGTTAGGAGTTTTTTATGTTTTGAATTTTCTTTTACAGTTGTGTCATATCTTTTACACCTGAGATTCTCTCTTCTATCTCTTGTATTCTGTTGGTAATACTTAATATCTGTAATTCCTGACCTCTTCCCTAGGTTTTCCATTTCTAGGTTTGCCTCCATTTGTGTTTTCTTTATTGTTTCTACTTCCACTTTTAGGTCTTGGATCAATTTTATTCAATTCCTTCATCTGTTTACCTGTATTTCTTTCAGTGAGTTATTGATATCCTTCTTAAAGGTCTCTATTATCTTCATGAGATAGAATTTTAGGACAGATTCCTTATTTTCAGGTGTGTGGTGTATTTAGGGCTTGTTGTGGTGGGAGAACTGGGTGCCCACATATTTTGGCTTCTGTTGCTCATGGTCTTGCCTTTTGCCATCTGGATATCCCTGGTGTTTGTTGCTCTGGGTGACTGTATGGAGTTTATCTCTTTTGTTCCTGGGTTGGTTCAGGTCTCCTGGTAGGCCTGAGGCCCTGGCTGTATCAGACCACCTGTGGGCCTTCCAACTGGGGGCTCTTCACCAGGCAGAGAAGCTGCTGATCTGTTGCCATGGCTGCAGTAGATCATCTGGGAGGCCTTCAGACTAATGCTCTTAGAGCAGTGGGTTCTCAACTGCTATGAGTTCAGCAGGTTCTCCAGGATGGATCAGGATATAGTCTTCAGGGGTCTGTCCCAGCAGCAAGGACTAGGCAGAGGGGTGTTTTTCTTTTTTAGAAGCATCTTTCTTTTTTTTCTTATTACATATTTTCTTTATTTACATTTCAAATTATATATCCTATCCTGGTTACCCTTCCAAAAAAATATCAAAAACAAAAACAAAAACAAAGAAACTAATCCTATTTCCTCCCTGCTCTAATGATCCCCTGCCTTGACTCTCCTCAGTGTCACCCCTTTGGTCCCCACACAGTATGTCTTATTTTTCATATCTAGAAAGCCCTGTTGTGTTTCCATTTTTTTTTTTGTTTTTGTTTTTTTTTTTTTTTTTTTTGTAATACTTAAAAATGAAGAGGATTCACCAATCTTTTTTTAAGCATATTATAATCTGGAGAATAACTATTCATGGACTTATATGTGGTCTTACATTACTATTCAGAGGTGGTGGCAATGCTAAAATACTCAGGGCAGAGTTTTTGTGGGGTGGGGGGGAATGTCTTTCTCTGTTGCTCAAAAATCAGCCACATAAACCTAGTGTTGTGTTGAAATGTTTGATTCTGTTGCTTTACAATAAGTTTTTTGTGACACTAGAAAAGACAATACGTTTCCATCATTCCTACATTTCCATCATTCCTGGATTCAAATGACCTCTTCATCTTGGCAAAACTTCAGATTGCTATACATTATAGACAATTTTTGAAAATATGTATCTCCACTAGAGATTTAAAAAGAAAAGAAGTTATTCTGGATGGTGTCTACCACAAAGCCACTAGTTAATATTTTTAAAGGCATAGTTACGACTCTAAGAATTGTATCCATTATACTAATATTGTAGATGCTATTAGTTACTTTTAATAACAGTCAACACAGTTGAAAATCAAGCTCTGAGTCATCTAGAAAATGTAATCATCAATTTTCTCCCATTTAACTAGTACTTATTTTTCACTTGGAAAAAATATGCTGATTTTATGTATAATAAAATAGTAGGCTGATATGTTGCTGGATAACATTCTTAAAAAGTAAGTCTGTAGCAGAACCATAATTGAAAGGTCTATTTAATAAACTGCTCTAAAATCTCTCTGATATAATAAATTTATTACACTGGATACCATAGCCCTTTATGCATTTTAATTGATTTTAATCATTAATGATCGCTGAATTAAATTAATCAGTGAGAAATGTTGGGTCCCATGCATCATTGGGTTACTGAGTAGCTTGCTATCAATAGTTCCTGCTGGACCAATGTCTCACTCTATGTGACTGTCAGTTTACACAGTTAACAAACTTTCAGATTTCCCAAGACCTTCACAGAAAATGAGCAGCAACCTTTTGTTTACAGGGCTGCTTTGAGAATATATATCTTTACATATAATTTCATTAAATTTCTTAGATGTTACAGGTTTAAAATGATTATGTTTGAAATCAGTTTTCATAGAATGAGACACAATGAGAAGGGGCCTAAGTTATAAGGCAGAGCAACACAGACCTTGCATATTGGAATGAAATGTTTCTCTAGTGATTTCTCTTACCAAACTGGATTAGCTATAAAAATAATAATACATTTCCAGTATAGAGATTCCATATGTTTAGCATGTAGGCTTTGAGATTACTCTTTACATTTTTTTATGTGTCTTGAAAAAAAACATAGTAAAGAAGCCTGATGGGGTACCAACAACCCTTCATTTAGGTATTTCTCATTATGTCTTATATTCCTGATAATTAAATGAACAAAATATACTCATTTTACCCATTTCATCTATTTTAACAAGAGAGAAAAAATCCTGCTGTAATATAGATGCAACAGGACAATTGTCAGTTATATAACTAGAATTAATTTCCATCTCAACCTTTATAATGACTGTTTTCCTCTTGTTTGAAGTGGAGCTTATATAATACATCATACCCTAAACACTGATCCAAAGTCTAACATAGACATTAACAGAAGAGCCATAACTAAGAGTCTTTTCTCAGACAAAACCACAGGTGTATATATTCATGATATTCTGCTACAAAACTTTCTAAAGATATAGCATAAAAATCATAAATGATAGAAGGCTAAACTGAGGGATTGTGTTCATGAGAATTGAGACTTTAGGCCATGAAGGCACATGATT
>NW_022196897.1:9438551-9542829 GCF_008632895.1 Mastomys coucha
AAAAAACCCACATACAAGCAGAGAATATTTACAAGTCATATATATATATTAAGAGAACAGTGTCTAAAATATATAAAGAATTCTCATAAATGAACAAAGAATGATAAATTTAGTTTTAAAATGGAGAAAGGATCTAAAAAGACAGTTCTTCAAAAAAGATGTATGGACACACAAAAAGATGCTCCATAATATTAATTAGAAAATGCAAATGAAGTCTATAATACTCAGTAATATAGATAAAATATTTTAAAAATTCTATTAATCTAGTGATAAAAATGTAGAGAAATTGAAAATTTCCCATTTATTTTTATTCCAGATGTAAAATGGTGTGCCTAGATTGGAAAGCATCTTAGTAATCCCTACAAAATGTAAAACTTGTGTAATATGATTCAAGTATTTTAGTCCTACAAATACATGTCTACATAGAAATGCAAACAAGTGTTGATGAAAGTGTCATCCACAACAGCTAACTGGTGAAAGCCACCCAGATGTCCTCCAGTTAACACAAAGAGATAGTTAAGATGTGATAGTCCCGTAAAATAGAGTACCATTTGTCAATGAAAAGGATTATATAGTAATCCATGGAATGATATGAGTGAAATGATACGAGAGACTAAGTGGGAAAACAACTGTAAAAGAAAGTACATTGCATGATTCCATTTGTCAGAAATGCTCAGAATGAACCAATTCATTGGGTCCAGAAATAGATTAGTGGTTGTGAGGAGCTAGGAGAAGAGAAGAATGGGGATTGACCACTAATGAGATTAGTGCTTCTTTCTGATATAACATTCCAGAATTCTATAGGCATTTATATATAACCTACCACCAGAACCAGTGATAGGACAATCAACCAATTCATGTAGACTTAACCTTAACTAGTCATTGATCTTTCATTACTACATTTTAAGACTTTCACAAGATTAGCAGTTAGTGTATGTTTCCCACCTGTGGGTCCACATATGCCATTTAAATAGATGAAAAGAATAGGAAGTTAGAAAATCCAGTCCCAGGTTTGCATCAAATACCCAAGGTGCATGCGTATACACATGTTAATTAACTCCAAAACCATTACTATCCACCTAATTCTACACAGCCTTTGTCTAAAAGGGTTATTAAATATATAATTAAACTAAACTAAGAGTTATTTGCTTACTTGTATCATTTTTAAAAACAGGTTTATTTTAAATAATTTTCTTTCAAAATAGGAACTACGAAGGTCTCTTCTGGCTATCAATTGTTAAGAAGCCATTAAGGATATTCAGAAATCAACATATGCTGCTTATAGTCTTATTATTAGAGAAACAATGTAAGAGTTTATAATATATGAATAAATAATAAATATATTTGTTACTTTCCTAGTTTTCATTTGGAAAGAGACACTTTTTTTTTTAAAGAATTAGAATCATGTCATATATTAGTACTTAAGACTTTGTTAATTGCCCAGGTTAGTATACCTGTGTAGAACATTTATGTTTGTACTTTTTTGTGTTCCTTCAAATGGCATAAGCACTTTCAGGAGATAAGAAGAGCATAACCAAGTTAAAATTAGAGTAGAAATATTAGTAGAAGAAAATGTGAGGGTAAAATAGGAAATGGATTCTTTGAGAACAGGGTTATAGCCTCAACCCATTGTTGAAAAGTCAGAAACTTCTGACAATTTTCTATCAGCATTACTAACAGGTTAAAAATGTTACAACAGGCCCCAAATGAGAAATTCAAAAGTGCTGTCACTGAGCTGGGAATAAAATTTATTCTGTGGATCATCACATAAAGAGGTCATAAAATGGATAAAATGCCTACACCCTTCCACACAATAGAATGATATTCTCCAAAACTCTTTTTGTTCATTTGCCTTGGTTGTGTTAACTGTGAGTGCCTGAACAGTTAACAGACTACAGTGCCAAAGTATACTCTAACACATTGTTCCTTGAAGCTTGGTTTTTGTTAAATGTTTCCTCACTATGGAAACACTATAATACCTGACAGAATCATTTAGGGCAGAACACTTTCAGGTGACACAGTCTACCATAGTGGGACAGAGACCACCATAGTGGTATGTATTCACATGATGCAGTCCAGGATCCAGGGAGATATACAAGAACTAAGCTCAGCCATAATCTTCATAGCCCTGCTCCAGTGACTCTATTCCACCATTCTCCTCTCTTAAAGACAACTGGCGGTTAGCATGTAGAAGAATGCAAATCTATCCATTCTTATGTCCTCGTACAAAGCTCATGTCCAAGTGGATCAAGGACCTCTACATAAAACCAGATACACTAAACTAATAGAAAATAAAGTGGTAAAGAGCCTCAAACACATGGACACAGGAGAAAATTTCCTAAACAGAACACTAATAGCTTATGCTCTAAGATCAAGAATTGACAAATGGGACCTCATAAAATTGCAAAGCTTCTGTAAGGCAGAGGACACTGTCAACAGGACAAAACAGGACAAAACAGCAACCAACAGACTGGGAAAGGATCTTTACTAATTCTACATTTGACAGGGGGATAATATCCAATATATACAAAGAACTCAAGAAGTTAGATTCCAGAGAACCAAATAACCCTATTAAAAATGGGGTACAGAGCTAAACAAAGAATTCTTAACTGATGAATACCAAATGGCTGAGAAGCACCTAAAGAAATGTTCAACATTATTAGTCAACAGGGAAATGCAAATCAAAACAACCCTGAGATTCTACCTCACACCAGTCAGAATTGCTAAGAATGGAAATTCAGGTGACAGCAGATGCTGGTGAGGATGTGGAGAAAGAGAAATACTCCTCCATTGTTGATGGGATTGCAAGCTTGTATAACCACTCTGGAAATCAGTTTGATGGTTCCTCAAAAAATTAGACATAGTACTACCCGAGGACCCAGCTATACCACTCCTGGGCATATACCCAGAAGATGCTCCATCATGTAATAAGGACACATAGTCCACTATGTTCATAGCAGCCTTATTTATAATAACTAGAAGGTGGAAAGAACCCAGATGTCCCTCAACAGAGGAATGGATACAGAAAATGTGGTACATTTACACAATGGAGTACTACTCAGCTATTAAAAACAATGAATTTATGAAATTCTTAGGCAAAGGGATGGAACTAGAAAATATTGTGAGTGCGGTAACCCAATCACAAAAGAACACACATGGCATGCACTCACTGATAGGTGGATATCATCCCTGAAGCTCGGAATACCCAAGATACAGATCACAGACCACATGAAGCTCAAGAAGGATGACCAAAGTGTGGATACTTCGGTCCTTCTTAGAAAGGGGAACAAAGTACCCATGGGAGGAGACACAAAGACAAATTTGGAGCAGAGTCTGAAGGAAAGGCCATCCAGAAACTGCCCCACCTGGGGATCCATCCCATATACAGTCACCAAACCCAGACATATGCTTGCTGACAGGAGCCTGATGTAGCTGTCTCCTGAGAGGCTCTGCCAGTGCTTGACAAATATAGAGGTGGATGCCCTCAGCCATCCACTGGACTGAGCACAAAGTCCCCAATGGAGGAGCTAGGGAAAGAACCCAAGGAGCTGAAGAGATTTGCAGCCCCAGAGGAGGAACAACAATATGAACCAACCAGTACCTCCAGAGCTCCCAGGGACTAAACCACCAACCACAAAGGGACCCATGGATCCAACCACATATGTAGCAGAGGATGGCCTTGTCAGACATCAATGGCAGGAGAGGCTATTGGTCCTGTGAAGGCTTGATGTCCCAGTGTAGGGAAATTCCAGAACAGGGAAGCAGGAGTGGATGGGTTGGTGAGCAGGGGAAGGGGGAATGGCATAGGGGGCTTTCAGAGGGGAAAGAGGAAAAGGGATAACTTTTGAAATGTAAATAAAGAAAATATCTAATAATAAAAAGAAAGAAGTCAGAGCCTTCTAGAGTCTTCAGGCTGAAGACTGGGTGGTCTAAAAGTAAGCCTTTGGGGGACACTTCTTATTCAACCCATAACAGTAATGCAAGTGGGGGATCTGGATAGACATATTAAGAGAAACACACTGCTTTATGTATAGGAGCTATCCTGAGACAGGGATAGGGATGCTTGGTTACAGAGGTACCTGTGCTGTCTGTTTCCTGCTACTTCTCTTGTCAGCTTTAAAATCTTAGATGTCCATCATGTACTCCAGAATTCATGATACAACTTGTCTTAATTGCCAGTAGTGTGTAGTGTATGTGCAGTATTTTCTTTAGAGCCACTAGACATAGAACATCTTGGAACTTGTGGTTCTTTTATTTAAAATGGACTACTTTTGTGAAGTAACAGAAATCACCACATTGACAAGTCAAAATGCCAGAAAATGTTAACTGTGTCAATCCCAGTGCAAGCCAAACCACGGTGCCGGCAATAGTTCTGCTTTCAGCTGAAACAGGAAGTATTTGATGTAAGAGACCTACGATGGTCCAGAGAGTGGACTAGACAGGTATTAGCCTGCCCTTCATTCTGGTTCTGAGCACATTTATTTGAACAAGGTTAACCTAGACCAAAATCAAAACAATGAAAGAACTGATCTCCACAATTCTGTAGCAAATAACTAACAATCAGGAATCACCAACTATTTTAACATCTTATTCTTTTAAAAGGCAGAACTGAGATTCTAGGTTATTCATGTGTGAGGCTTACAGGATAGGATCCTAAAGAGTCAATGAGATCTTACTCTTCAGAAACACATGGGAAACAATGTATACATCTGGGCTTAAAGAGTCAGTAAAACATGCATGTATTCTAGTGTCACTTGTAATCTCTTTTCTAAGGCAAGGAATTTTTTTTGTCTTTTGAGAAGATATAGTAAAATCAAGAGAATAAATATTGCACTACCAGTACACGATAATGTGTCTATTTCCTTTAAATCCATCCTGTCTCATTCAAAATATCATCACGTAAAACCCAAAAGATATTTATTGTGTTTCTCATCTTTAAGTATAAATGCATTACCTGGTCTGGAGCCCTTTGTACCTTTGTCTCCCCATTCATTTGTTCACAGGGAGAGGCTGAGTGTAGAAAGACCTGCATCTCTTCTCTGTCCCTGTTTGAGTTGCAGGTGGCAGCCTGTGCTTATGTGCTGATCTCAGGTAACCTGCAGCGCAAGCAAGCAGTCCAGAGATCCAGTCTGGCTGTCCTAGACATTGCGGGTGTGGGAGGTTGGCGAGGGTTGTACAGGGAAGCAAACACAGAAAGACTCTCCGGGGCGAAGATGCCCAGAATAGTTCACTGTGACTGCCCAAAAACTACCGCACAGGCAGTGTGCTCCCGGGTCACCTGCTCCTCCCTGCAACTCTTCCGTGGAGCTATTGAAGCCCAGCTCCAGGCAGGGGTGCTGCCCCTGACCATGGCTCTCTGTCTGTGGTTAGGGGAGGGAGCCGCTCTGCCTTTCTCTGTAGGTCCTTCAGACCAAGTCAGCTTTCAAACCACACTGCTGCAGCCTAGATCACTGCCCAAGCCATATTCGGAGTTGGGGGGCAGTGGACTTTTATCTCAGTTCTAATCAATACGTTGGTTGCCATTTTGTTGTGGTAAATCCCTAACCCAAATAAGCCCATGCAAAGAGATCACAACTCAATTGATAGGAATATAAGCTACACGCCTAGATTGGACAGCTCTACCATTACACTGCTATATTCTCCATCTATGAGATCCCTTATAACTTTCTCAGGCCACTTGCTTCTGCTCCACTTTCCTTCCACCTCCTCCTCCCTCCTCCTCTCTTCTTCTCCCTCCTTCTTCTCTCCCAAACTTTCAGCTCCACCTTCCCTTCCCTGGCCCAATCACATGTTCTAGCCTTTATTTTACAAATTAAGGTGGAAGGGTCACAAGAGTCTCCTGAATACTGACCCTTTCCTAGTTCATAACCCCTCCCAGGAGAGCAGAATTAGCATCAAAGTACAAGCAGCCACAGGCTAGATGCAACATTGAAGTAAGTGAATTCTTCTAAAGCAATACCAACAGTACAACTGTTTTTTAAAAGCTCTTAATTTTAAATATTATTGAATTGTTTTTTACCAAATATTGTGACAAGTAACATATTTTTTCTATTAGCTATTCCACACAGAGTATGGTTGGTTACAGCTTAGGAATGTCAAGTGTGTGTGTGTGTGTGTGTGTGTGTGTGTGTGTGTGTGTATAGGATTGATTTCTGAGTAGAGATTAGAGAGGAAGAAGATACACTGGAAATAAGGGTGGCTTCCTCTAGACTTGCTCTGTGCTGATTTCAACACAGTCTTATTTTAGTACAACAGACAGAGGAATAGAATATTTTAAAAAGTGAGCATGCTGTGGTTGATGTTTTCCCCATTCCTATAAAAGTAATTTTTTAAATTAGAAGTTAATTGACAGAATTAATAATGATGCCACTTTTTAGTTTGGAAATGGAAGTGTTTTGATATAAAATGACTTGATAAAATATTGGAAGATTGAGATATCACTTTATTTTGCCGCAAAATGTCTGAAACTTGATCGTTCTAACCACTCTAAGCAATTCAGTGGCATAAAATACCTTCACAATTAGGATGACTGTCATCACCATCCATTTTCCTTCTCAGAAACGATGGCTGGCTGCCCTCTACCCTCACAGTGCGTTCCTGATGTGTTTTGTCAACAAGAAATGTCATGTGTTCTGGATGGAGCTTGGTCTCTCAGCCTAAGTCCAGATAGTCATGTGAGACTATCATGCCTTTTCTTAAAGCTACATTTATTACTGACCAGGTTCATCATGTATGCACAACATTTAAACAATTAAAAAAGAAGTTAGGAAAATTATTTGAAACATATAAAGCAATAAAGGATTAGTAACGTTAATCTAAGTACATGCCCCTAAACAAATCAAACCAAAACATTTTTTAGGTTTAAGAAAAGAAAGGTAAGAAAAAATATCCAGAATATGTGAAGAATGTAAGAATATTAAGAGAAACTTATAAAAATTAAATAAAAAACTATATTTTTATTTTCATGAATAGTTACAAAATTCAAATGAAAGGAATTACAATTTTTATGAACACAAAACTGAGTTGTTTGACTATGATATGAGGAGGTAGGATTGCTATCACTGTTGATAATTATATAAAATGGAGAATATTTGACTGAAATTTGGTGTATCTTAAAAACTCATAGTATTTTTCAGTAAATTATTAGAAATCTGCCTTGAAAATCATATATATACACAAAGGTTTACAAATATATTTACACACAAACATACACACACACACACACACAACACACACACACACAAAGAAAGACACATACACACATGCACATCAATGTATTTAGTGTGTAGCTTCTAATCCTGTCAAAAAAGACTAACTGCATAAAATGTCCTACTGAAGCATTAAATCACCACCCCCCCCCCAACTGACAGTCACTGCTGGCCTGTCAAGTCCTAGACAGCATGCTTCACCATAGCCTAGTACTTAGCTTTAGCCTTACCCCTTTCTCTTATTTTTCTCTCATAATTCTTCCTTGCCTGCCTTTATTTTCTATCGTCCCATTTGTCATTTGCGTCCTGAACATCCACTGAGAGCTTCAGATTACTCGTGTTTGGAATACAGTAATAAACAGAACGAGTGAGATCTTCATGATTAGGGAGGAGTCTGTGTGGGGCTGGTGGTGATTGGAATGAATAAGATCAAGGCAGGATGTGAGAGAATTGCAGTGATGTAATTTGATAGTGAATGACTCGAGGCATGGGATTCTTACAGCTTCTTTACATGAGATATTGTCCTCACTTCATGTCTACATAAATCTAAGTGTGAATGATTAAGAAGCTGGTCAAAGGTTGAGGAAGCTGGGATCTGTGCTCATTTGTTTGACTTTAGCTTTCTCTACAGAATAAGCTTTATTACTCTATAAATGTATATGCCATAACTCATATGTCTACAAAGCAATTTGATTTAAATTTAAAAAACAAAAACAACTGCCCCTGGTTCCATTATACAAGCCTAATTACATGAATTCTTTTCACTCATTCCAGTCTGTGCCAGCAAAGCTTACATGTCCCGTATAATTACATGTCCAGTTCCTGCTACATACATACTAATGAGCTAAACAAATCATGTTTTTTCCTTGGTAAGAGTCATATTCCTTGGCTCAACTCATGTGTTCCTGCATATTTTATGGTTTACCCTAAGAGAAATAGGATAAAATAGATAGTTTGTGCATTTGTGTGTATGTATGTGTTTGTTTGTGTGTGTTAAGATAAAAATTATGTAGAGCTTATCCAAAAGGATCTTTGACTCTGTGTGCTTCCTAAGAAGTATCATTTAAATAACTTCATACTCCATCTGGTGGCACAATACTAATTATAAATTATAAAGCTCAAGTAAAATAATTATAATATATTGTATATGCCTTAAGAAATATATAAAAATCTTAATGATTACCAAAGCTCCATTATTAGGTCCTCTTGAGATATTTGCACTTATGAATGTTTATTTATAAAGCCAATTGCTTATTAAATATGCTAAAAATAGCTTTTCAAAATTTAATGCACTAATATACCAAACTGCTTGTTAGTTGAAATATATTGTGAGAGATAAATCACTTGAATTATTTACGAATTCCTAGGGGCTTCTTCATTTTTAAGGCTTATCAAAAAAATTGTAAATAAAAGACTGTAGAATTATAAAGCAATCCATTTGTATATTCAGAAATTAAAATTACTTTTGTCTTCATGAACATTTCAATAAGTTTGTAAGATGTATTATCTATGATATGTTTACAATCAAATAGAGAAAGAAATATAAGGAAATATTACATAATATATGCATATCCATTGTGTGTGTGTGTGCGTGTGCTTTGGTCTTTCAGATAAAAATTGCTTTACTGCTTTTTAAAGGTTTCTACTTGTAATTCCATGTATCTGTGTGAGAGTATGTGAACATGAGTGAAGTTACCTGAAGAAGTCAGAAGAGGGCATCAGATCTTCTAAAGCTGAAGTTGTGATCTGCCATTGTGGATTCTGCGATTTGAACTCAGGTTCTCTACAAGAGCAATATGTGCTATTTGCTGCTAAACCATTTTTTGAGCTTGTAACATAATAACTCTTTAATTTACCAAGCTCTGTTTAAAAAATAAAACCTAATTTCTTCTTCTATAATACAGAGATAACAATAAATTTAACTTTCTGTGGCTACCAGGGAGATCAAAAAGTAGGTGATAGTCTTAAACTCATAATTAATGGGTAGAAGAAAGTGCTTAGTAAACGTTAATAGGAATATGCTCAGGATATGTTGTAATATAAAAATACAAATGGTTAAGTCTACCCTGGGTGAGTATAAGCCAGTGGTGAGATGGCCCAATTGGAAGATACTTAAAAACCAGTAAATATTAAAAATTTAAATTCAGTGAGGATCCAGAAAATCTGGTATGGCAAAGTGCACTTTACTATCAAGTCTGTTGGAATAAGTGGGCTGCAACCATTATACACTTGGATAAGTCATGTGTTCACTCACTATTTCCTGAGGCAGCATTAAGGTCCCAGGATGGACAGAAGTGGAAAGACAGAGAAAATACTTGGAGTTGATGTGAGGTGAGGTTTCCATGAAGAAAACACCACACGAGTGAAGGTGGTAAAGCATGAAGAAGTCTGGAGTGTCCTGTGAGCTGCATGACAGAGGATAGAAGCAGAGGGGGAGAGATGAGAAGGTGAGTGTAGGGAGTGGATGAGCATAGGTAGGTGGCTGGTAAAAGCCACTGTAGGGTTTGGAGCAGGAAAGCAGATGATTCCATTTACTGAGATTCTATTTACTGATGGTCCTGTAGTGTTGTTTCTTTAATTGCTTTGGGGTAGACAGTGACAGGTATAAAATGCGGGAAGTGTTAAGTTCCTTGAATATTCCAAGCAGGGGGTGTCAGTAGCACTGTGAATGGAGGACAGTGGGTATATATGAGATGCATTTGTAGAAAGAATTCTCAGAAATTGCTGACAAATCTGATTTGGGAGGCAAAGAAAAAAGAAAAGTCAAGTAGGATTCTCTTGCATTTTTGATTTGCAGACCTGGATGGATTACTGTCTACTAAAATTAAGAAAACCTGGAATACTGGAAAGAGAGTTGATTGAAGGCTCACAGAGAAAAAGACAATTAGAAGTCACATTTCAACATGCTTGATTGTTGTAGATTTGACAAGCTTTGCAAATAAAAATACAGCCTTCTCATTTAAATTTGAGTTTCAGATTTGACTTAACCTACTTATGAGAAATCAAAGTGGAGCTGTCAGCTAGGGAACTAGTTAGCAATGTGAGCAGGAAGCCAGGTAGGGAATCTTGAAGTAAAGCCATAAACTAGAAGTCATGTACACAAAGGCATGGGAAACTGAGCTGCACGAAGGGGATGGTATTACTGACAGGTGCAGAAAGAAGAGAGCAGGAGGGCATGGAGAATTGACCTCTCCACTGTATTGGGTGAAATAGAATGTAAGAACTATTTGAACATTTGAGGGGCAAGGAAAGAGAGGAAAGAAGAGAGGAAAGCCGGCCTATTGTCATATACCAGAATTCGGGAGGCAGGGCTGTTTAAAGGAAAGAGAGAACCAATAATGGGGACACTATTGAGCCACAGATTACAAGGAGGGGCACGTGATCTGTCAGTGCAGGACTCACTAAAGACCTTAGCAGTACATGTTTTAAATAATGGTTGAGGGAGCAGAGAAAGCGTATGTACCCAAATTGTCTAACTCCTCTACTTCCACAAAAAGATAAAAATGCAATGGGTAGACAATGATACTTGAAACCCTGACTAACTGAAAATTCAAGAACTTTATTTAGATTAAGAAGATATCTGAAACAGTCTTTGGAGTAGTTAAAAGAAAAGAAAGAGGGAGGGAGGCAGGAGACTGAGATCCGTGAGTCATGGAGAACAGAGGGGTTTGAGGGAGACAAGGCACCTTAGAGATGATATCCAAACTTCAGAGCTGGGAACAGCAGCAGAGGGTGCAGGAGTCAAAAGGCATGTGGTAGCTGGTAGGCATCCCTCTCACACTGTTCTGGTTACCATGGTTTTACAAGGTCTTACTCTTAAAAGCATCTAGGATATTTTCAGTCTTTTTCTTATACCATTTATGGAAAGCTAACCGAACTCAATACAAAACACTATTGGACTTTTGATTGTGATTGAATTTATCTGTAGAAAACCAAACCAAACTAACCAACCAAACAAAAAACCCACAGTCATCTCTTTCAACCTGAAATTTAGACTACACTCACCTTTGCAGTCAATTCCAGATGGGAATGCATCTACAGGGTTTGATTATTAAGGAACTATGGGTAATGCTTCCAGGCTATGCCAAGCAGTTACAGAAATAGAAGCCAGATTGCAGCAGGGTAAGAGGTGAGCTGGAGTTGAAAAGGTAAATAGAAAGTATTCTTTTTGGAAGCCTTTTGGGTCTGCTAAGGTAAACAGATATGTGCTTGGCTGAAGGGGAGAGATCCCGAGGACTGGGAGACTTTCCTTTATTTTTAAAGATAATACTACAATTATAAAATTGTTTTTTAAGGGTTAGGGTACACATGCAAAAATACAGGGGAATAATGGAACAATACCCACAAGAGGGAAGAGCACAAGAAAGGAGAACCATTCTGAGTGCAGGGTGTTTGTCAGGGACAGGGGAAGGTCTGCATGGCATCTGTGGCCACAGAAGCAGTGAGGCTGACAAGAAATGAAGAGTTGGGGCAGAGGCAGGAAGTTGAAGAACTTTAGGCTGGGATCTGGCCTATGGTCATTTGCATGGCTTGAATGGAGAACCTTGAAGAGATCATTCAAGCTTGTTATAGACACTGTCAGGGGATGAGTGACAAAGTCCATTATATACACAAGGACTGCTGGAGGTACCAAGTACAGAGGTTGTATTAAAGTTCTCCTGAGAGATGCCTGGGTATGGAGCTGGAGACCTTTAATACCAGCACTCACAGACAAAGGCACAAAGGGCTAGAGCTTGGTGTACATAGCAAGTTCTAGGCCAGCCAGGGCTGTACCATGAGACTGCCATTTAAAATAGGTCCACTGAGACGAAGACAGGAAGATAAAGGGATAGGAAACATTCACAGGCACTTGTGTTATTGTCTAAGGGATTGCAAATATTTGTAAATAGCTTTTTACTTTCTGTCCGTTTATTCTTTTCATTAAGGCAGATTTACAAAAGGATTCGTTCAAGCTTCTCAGGGCATTTACAGCATTAATATGTGTGACCATTAATTAAGCTTAGAGAAATCCACAGGGGCAAAGGAAATGACAATAATTAGCATCTTCAGTTACAAATGGAAAAACTGGTGCTTAAAGATACTCCAGAGTGACTTTATAATTCTTGGTTCAGTCATCATTAAATGACAGTGTCCTACAAATTCAACAGAAGCAGCAGATTTTTTGTGATATCAGTGGGCATGGTATAATTGCATGGCATCTTGAACCTCTCTTAAAGCTCAGAACCCATACTTTGGCCCATGTAGTTAAAGATGAAGCGGGACAAGGGGTAAGGGAGGTGCTAGGGGGTGGAATGGGTGCTTGAGGGTAGTGTGGGATGTGGGGGAATGGTTGGGGGAAAGCTATTCCTTAAGTCTAGTATAGCAGAAATCAGTAATTTAGAGCCTACTGCTCATTATATTTCATGGTGTGAAATTTAAATCTCAGCATTCATAAACTTTGACTGGAACATAGCCTTATTTTCCTGCATGTTGTCCTTGTCTGGCTCCAGACTGAGTAACTCCAGCAAGAACAGCATGACCTGGGAAGCCTGAAATCTTCACTGTTATCCCTTTCCAGGGAACTTCTCCATCCTCCGGTACACAGCTTCTCTACCCAGTTAAAACCACAGGTTCCTTTTGGAGAGGAGCAGCCACAGCAAGAAGTTCTGAAGCAAGATTTTCAGAGACAAGCTGATGAAACAAGGCTTCTTCCTTGTCTTCTCTCTTCCTTGTCTTCTTTGCGACCATAAGTCAAGCTCTCTTCTGAGAGCCAGTAAATGATTTGGTTCCCTGAAGGCAGATGGTAAGCCCACTGTCCATGGTTTTCTAGGGAGCAATATTTAGAAATGATAGATTTTTCAGGAATTTCACCTCAATCTTGGATCTCAGTTTTACAGACTGCTTGTGTCCCTGTTTCACAGATTGGAGAGAAAGAGACCTGAACACTGGCTGAGCTCCTGGCGCCTGTGTCTACCTTCAGAAAAAACCCTCCACACAACCCTGGGGGTGGGGTTCATTTGTTTACAGAGAGACAGGATCAACCCTGCTTTGAGCTAGGTTGTATGGCAATAGCCTGTAAGAAAGAAAAGACTCCCTCCCATTCTCTCATTAGCTAACAGAGAACTAATTTTGAGGAAGTGGAGCAAGGCTTTCCATGTTCCATCTCTGTGACCCTTAATAGCAAGTGACCAGTGGTGTCTGAGATGCACCTGCCAGGGCACTACTGGCTTATTAACAAAAGATTTAGTTCCAGAGAAGAAAATACCCACCATCTTTTCTAGGAAAATTGCAATTTGCAAACTCTCTGACATTTAAATTGTCTTTATAATGCTAATTAGCAAGGTCACATACTTATTTGCAGAAATAGAAAAATACAGATTTTTTTTTTTGAGAAACTAAAACCTCTTTAAATTATATTTCTTTATTCACATGACTTCCCAGTTTTTTATCCTCAGAAACCGCTCTTAGGTTTAAGCACAGTACTGCTTTCTGTACCTCTGAGGACTGTTAAAGGTACTGTACACACTCCATTTCAGAGTACACTCTACAGACAGGATTATTTCTGACATTTCAGTAATACAGTCAAGCTTTAGCTCTCAGACCCACATTTAAAACAGGCTCACAGTCTCATTTATAAAATGTCTGACCCCTTTTTTTTTCTTTAATAAAAAGTAAGGATGAGGAAGTGAGGTGCATAATAAGAGCAGAAAAGCTTAAAACAAAGTTTAGAAAAAGCCCATAACCTTTGCTGACCTATGGCAATATTCAGCAATAGAAATTGAATGCATAACCATTGTGGAGGCTACCAGGACCAACAGGAACTGTGTCTCTCAACAAGAGCTTAGGGATTCTTTCTAAGTAGAGTTCTCTCATTCCACTCTACCTTCTTAATCACTCTATGGAAATGTTTTGCCAAAGCCAGGATGCCCTGCTCTGGCTACCAACTCTTCATGACCACCCCACCAGATGGAAGGGCAGCCTCTCAGGAGCATCAAGCCTGGCTCTGTATCTATCCACAGTAGCTTCCCTTTCCACTTCAGAATTAATTATACAGCTCCCACACCCTGGCACCTATGTCCTGGTAGTCCTGTTTAAACACTTATTTGATCCTCAGGTGACTATGACTTTCTGTGTTCTTATGATTTGGAAGGAAGCTTCTGATTTTAGGATGAGCAGACCTAGTCTCAAGCCTCAGGAATGAGTTTCTCAGAATAAGATCGTTCTCCATGTGTAGAACTCTTGATTCTTGGGTGTTTGTGATGAACTTCTAAGATTGGGAAACATTAACTCATAGCTTAAAATTTCTCTTTTCCCTGACTAGAAAATCAGTATATTTGCTTGGATAGAGAGTCAGCGCCATGCTTGTCAGCCACAATTACCACAATCCATTACTTTCCCAGACACACAGAGAGCTAATACCAAAGGGTGATGTGCTCCTCGAGGGCAGTGGACTTCAGGGCCATGAAGCATAGCTGGAGAGAGATACATTCAGTGACCTCAAAGCTCCAGAACTGATTACTCCAGCCCATGAAATAGCTGAAGGAAATGTTCAAGAGGAAAGCCCCAGGTCGAACTGCTCTAGCTGTTAGCATCAGGCTGTGACTGAGGACTATGAGAGGAGCTTCATGAAGCTGAGAGGAGCTCTAGGATTTTACCCTCCCTGGGCATAAGTAAGCAAATAGAGGAATGCTTGTCTGAAAGAAAATGAGCAGCTAGACAACAAAAATGAGACAGTAATACAGAAGGCAAATAGCAGTGCTCACCAGTAAGGTAAACATGGAGATTACTCACAAAGAAATGACTGTGTAAGACAAACACAACAAAACAGGCAAAGGACTAGGGTCACATGCAAGTCTAGAGACAGCTGGAGTTCCTGTGAACCCAGTGTCCTCTGTTCTACTGTCTCTGTCTGGGTAATCCCAAGCATTTTCTCTGCTCTCCATATCCAGCCTTGCCTGCCAGTTGATAGCTATCCTTATATCTTGATGGGTTGTTAGGTTTGAAACCAATGACTTGTCCTTCCTTTGCCAAAGCTCATCTGCTTATATTTTTGATATCTAGGAGAATGCCCTGACATGGATCAGAGAGATCATCATCCCTGATACACCTCTTCTGTTTGGTCCTCATCACCAGTGTACCAGAGAATCCTGTCAATTGTCTAGCCTCAAGCTGATGTTCCTTCCTTGACTCTACTGCTGCCTCCCTATCGTAGTCCAGGATTTCAGCATATCTTCCCTTCACTGTTGCAGCATCTTCCAGCATGCATCTGTGCCCCTTCAGCACCTCCTTAGAATACAACTAGACATCACTCTTCTGAATTGAGTCTCATCACTTCACCGTAGTCTCTTTCCCCCAAAGCTCTTAGATGACCTTTCATTGATATGGTAGAGGCTCATGTGCTATGCCAGACTCAAAAGAACCAGCATGATGGCCTGCATGATCTTTACAACTTCAACATTGTCTTCCTTCCCCTTATTTCTTCTTCTCTACCCATGCTGCTGCATTAATGAACTCTAAGATTGCCACTCTCTTTGATGGCTATTACTGTTCTTTCCCAGGCCCACCAAACTAGTTCTTTGTCTTTTCTTATATTTCTGGTCTCAAGTTATCCAAAACTTTCAATAATGCCCATCCTTAGCCTTAGATTTATTTTGTGCAACTTGAAGACAGTTTTCCTGTAGAATTTGTTAACTATTCCCACTGTGCATAAGATGATTTCTCAGTGGAAAAGAGCCATCCTATTGTCAGTAACATCTCTGACTTCTACCCATTGGAATATACTGACTGAATGGAAACTGTCTAATTGAAGTGTCATCTGGTGAGGGAAAGTTGGCTGAGGTAGTTAAGAACCATGTTTGGGTGAAATACTCTCAGTCTAGATATACTTTTCCATAAAAATGAGTGCTTTGAATGTAGGACCACTTATACCTTCCTATTCTCTTCCCCACTCAGTGTATGTTCAATGTAATAATGGGGAGAGATTTCACTAGTGAATAAAAAATTTGTCAGCAGTTGATTTGAGCCTCATCTCCCATGATCACTTTCATACCCAGAAAGAAAATGTAAAAGCTTTCATAGTATCATCGAGTTTCAAAGTAGAGTAATGCCAAGATGGAGTTCACTAGAGGACATTAGTGACATTACAAAAGTGTCTGAGTTACATGAAAGCTCCATGTCATTATTGTTCTTAAGGTGAGCACATTGTGCTTTGTGTCTAAATAAGAGCTCTGAAAACCAGTCACATATGACAAGACAGATACTAAGAACTTAGAAGAGGACAGTACGTACACCATAGATAATAAGTAAGCTTGAAGTAGAAAAGGAGAACAAAGCAATGCTTAGACCTATCATGAACACACCCATTCCTTTAGTAAGGCAGAAATAGATTGCTAGTTTAAAAAACAACGTGAACATTAGCTTTAATAATAAATGAGAAAACAAAGCCAGATGATGGTATATGCCTATAATCTAAGCATTGGGAAGTTGGAGGCAGGGTGACAAAGAATTCATGGCCAGCATCTGTTACATAGTGAGTTGAAGGCCAGCTTAGGTTGTGTGGGACACTGTAGCTGGGGGAGGAGGTATAGGAATGAGCATATAAAGAAAGTAAGTTGATGCTAAGTTGGAACATCAGGAATTTCTTTCTAGAAAAGGTGATGTTGAAATGTGTTGAATGATGTGTAGGAGGTTTCTAGATAAGGAAACTGTGTCTGTAAAGGTCTCAGTTAAAAAGAGCACAGCTTATTCAGAGAGTGGCTTGGCTGAAGGAGCATGGCACATTGTCTATAGTGTTTGATGAAGGGGGAAGGTTGATAAGACTAGAACATGCAAAGTTCTAAATGCTAACGTATGGAATTTGGATCTCTATATAGCACACCTGCAGTGATTTATGAAGGGAGATGACATTGGTGCTGTTGTGTTTTGCAGAAGTCTCCCTAGCAGAATGTAGGTAGCTCAGAATGTGTGAAACTGGAAGTACAGAGACCAGTTATGGATCTGTTATAAATCTTGCAAGAGAAGCAGTGAAAAATGTGATTGGAAGCAGCAACCCTAGGACGATAAAAACGGGAATGATGCCCAAAGACCAGAGGAAATGGAAATGTCTTTCTGTTAGCAGTAGAGATTTCGAATTTCATTTGGGTTTTGAAGCCTTTTATAGAAAACAATTAGAAGGAACAAGTTTTGATATACAAAAAGTGAGTTTGGCTTATATAAGCTAAGGTTCAGTCATTTATGGAATGCCAGTTGGCCAAATTATGACTAGTTTATAAAACTAGATATAGATTTGAGTTGATTCAAGGGAGTAGTCCTTGATGCTAGGCAATGAGAGGATAAGGGAAGAAATATTGTGGACTTCCTGTGGTGTGTCATCAGGAAAGGGTTGACAATATCCCTTAAATAATTTGTATTTCAAGATTCAGAAATATACTCAGTTCACTCTCATCACTATTCATACTGATTAATTTATTCTGATGTCCCAAGTGTCTTGAAATAAATAGCTCTATTTACAGCTATATGTGAGTCAGTATGTCATAAATCCTTGTAAATGCTGTGAGTTTGAGAACAGCCCCCACAGTGTGTGATTTCAGACTGCAGGCAAATTGTAAGTCACTGCCTTCTAAACGCAGTGACTGAAAAATAGGAAACTTTAAATATAAGTTAGAAGGGTTCTGAACTGATTTAGCATTAATGAAATCATTCTGTCTTAATAACTATTTTTATATTCCCTTGGTATTATACTTTATCCATGGCCTCCATGGACATTTTATCTGACATATATTTTATATGTCATATACTTTATCTGACACATAGTTTATTCATGTTAATGACTAGATGTGTCATTTTTACCTATTTTAATTAGTTATACAAAAAGCATTTTACTTATTTATTTCAAGGGTGACATGCTTAAATCAATTCTAACCTATTTGCTAGCTATGTTGGCCTACTATAGTGATGTTGATGTGGACACTATGTAATAGGAATCGATTAGGATGCAAATGGATTGGAATATTTAACAGCCAACATTGACAACATTTATTTTTCCTCTAATAGCCATGAAACAAATTATCAGTGACTAGAGATGTTTCAAATCAACAGATGAGACAGGGGAGACAAGTCCAGGGACTCTGCTGCTGGCTTTAATGGTGGTCGTAGGGTTTTATTGTTCTCCTTGTTTTCATGGTGCCTTTTAAGCTTAAAAGGCAACGTTTGAGCAGAAATAACTTACAAAACGAAAGGTCACAAAATCCTTTTTGAACCATAAAAAGTTAAAGTGTATTGGGAAAAAAAATCACATTAGAATTGAATTCAAGAAGTTACTGGCCAGAAAAATGAAACTTTATACACCCTACTAAACAGGACAGGGTTAGAATTTAGTCATAGATTTTACACCCAATGTGCTGGGAGAAACAGACACAGTTACATTTTATACATATACAGTTGGACTACATTTTACAGTTCTTAAGAATTAGCCTTAAATTAAATTTTCGATAGCTTTTAAATTATCAGTGTGAAATGTCCATTTCCTAGTATTCCTCCTGGTAATGATATTATTGTCCTTCAATTTTTTTTCAGCCTTTTGGATTGAAAGGAAAATACAGCTGGGTTATCTCATGTATATTCTTCCTTTATACCTTCATATGCGTGTGTATGTATGTGTGTGTGTGTGTGTGTGTGTGTGTGTGTGTGTAAAATACCTTAAAAAATTTTATCTGTATTGAATGAATACAATTTTTTCTTGTCATCAATTGTATAATTTGTTGTGTAATTTTTTTTCCTGGGGAGACATGAACAAATATTGTTTCCTATCAGGGCACTAAAACAGACCAAATAAATGCCTTAACCTAAGTTAGTTTGTTGAGCCAGTGAGTTAACAGTCCTTACTTACAGGTGTAGGAGAGACTTCCTTACTGCATGTACTGACAACCTTTCTAATGCTGTGATACAACACCACGACCAGAAGCAACCTAGAGAGAGTTCATTTTAGCTTACAGTCTAGAGGAGTAAGATTCCATCATGGTGGTACAGAGGCATGGCAGCATGTGGCAAGCATGGCAGAAGGAGAGGGGAGCTGAGAGACAACATCTTTAATTGCAAACATAGCAGAGAGACTGACTTGGATACAATAACAAGAGGATTTAAACTCTCCAAGCCTGCCCCCGGTGACACCCTCCCTTAGGAAGGCCATACTTTCTAAACCTCCCAAACAGGACTTCCAAACATTTTCAAATGTCTAAGCCTATGGGGGAATTCCCATCTAAACTGCCACTCTGAGACATGGGTGGCTCAGAGGCAGAGGCATCAAAAAGAACTGCACCTGATCTGCTTTGCTTTCTCTTGCTGTGATGAATACCATGACCAAAAGCCATTTGGGGAGGAAAGGGTTTATTTTATTTTTCATGTTATAGTCCACCATTGAGACATGGCAGAGCAGAGACTACAGCAGGGCAGGAACTTGAAGCAGAGACCATGGACGAGTGTTCTCTACTGGGTTTCTTCCTGGCTCATATCTAAATAGCTTTTTTTATTCAGCCCAGGCTTACCTGTCTAGGGATAGTGCCACCCATAGTTGGCAGGCCCTCTTAAATCAGTCATCAGTTAAGGAAATCTCTTATAGATGTGAATATAGGACAATCTGATTGAGATAATCCTTCAGCTGAGAGGGTCTCTTTTCCAAGGTGACTCTGGGCTTGTGGAAAGTTGGCAATAAAAGCTAACCAGCACACAACCTAGCATGAGTGAAAACTCAGGAAAGCTACAGACCTGAAGCTCTCTGCTCAATTTTCAGGCAGCTTCACAAAAGAGACTCTCTCTCAGCAACTATTTACTGCTTGTTTAGCCCAGAGGTGAGCCTTGGTGAGTATTTTTACTTTCTGAGTTTCCTGAGCTTGTGATGAACACCATGACCAAAAGCCAGAAGTTTTATGATCTTGATCCATATAAGTTTCTTTTTTTGAGACTTCCTCTGGGGGTAACATTTCCAACTCAGACACAATAGCTGTACCACCTAATCAGTGTGCTTTACATTAAGCTATACCATTTAAACAGCAAACTTAACATTGTTTTATATTGGGTTCTGTGAATAGTACAGGCATGACTCATGTACAAAGGAGGTTATGCACAGGTTTATGAAAATGTCACATCCTTTTATATGAAAGACTTGGACGTCAGTGTCTCTGGTGGACTTTGGAACTATTTCCCTACAGACACTGAGACAACTGTTATCTTATCTTAATTTACATTTTCTAGTTGCTTGTGGAGATCAACATGTTTTTCACACTTTCATTTCTGTTTCTGCTTTGAATTGGGAGATCACAGCAGGGCTATGGTTTCTTATTTCCCATGCCTTTGCATTTCAGTGAGGTCAGGAAAGGTGACTTCAGGAGCGGCTCTCAGATGCTATTTTAAATGACAGCTTTACAAAATTGGACTTTGAAAGTCCATGGGGCAAAGATGAGCAACACTACTGTATAGCCTGTGCATGAGTTTTGTCTATTTCTCCGCAAAAAACCTGTAAACTCCTTAAAGCTCAGACTCTGCATTTACAGGGTGGATATCAGAATGATGTCCACCCTCGCTGGGAGGGTTGAGTGCTTCTGTGAGAGTTAATAGATGTGAAAAGCTTAGATTAATGACTCCTACAAGAGCCCTGCTGTCTTTATCATTGTCGATGTGACTGTGTTCCTTGTTGCCATCCTCATTAACATTTGTTGCAGTGAGAATATATGTTTCAGATGGAACATCTTGTTGAGTGAGTGAACTAGCAATGACTGATTTATTTCTCTGTACATTGGTTCTGACTTTTCCCACCTTTTCTCTGAAGTCAGCTTTTTGCTTCTAGAATTTCTGCATTCATATACCTTGTGGCTAAAAAATGTAAGGAAGACAGAAACAATGGAAATTTGCAGCAATGGAGTGTATGCTTGGAGTGGACAAGCTCTGGGCCCGCCGGTGACAATTCGCTAGCATGCTGTGATACACACACAACAGGAAAAGCTTGTTTTCAAAGATAACTTTCTCATTGAAGCATGCCAGTTCATTTAGCTTGCTCTTAGCAAAGGTTTAGGGGGCTTGCTCTGGCACTGGTGTAGCCCAACAGTGGCTTGTTGCACTTCAAGATATTTAATTATCAAGAGCAGTTATGCATATTCAAGACACATGAAGCAGTGAGTTGGCAGGTGCTATTCTGTATGGATCACGATCACACAAATCTACCTCTAACACAACCCTGCCACACACCAGATTCCTAGAAACCTGCTCATCTCAACTGTCAGTCTGACCAGCATCTCTGCATCCCCTCTACTCTCTGCCTATTAGCAGTCACATGAGCTGTTCTGTCCATATCTGTTCATCTATTGGTGGGTACACAGTTGATTTTGAATCTTGGGTATCAAATCATCAACATTACACTTTCTTATTCTTCAGATATACTCATAAGTGGAGTTTCTGGACCATATGTTAGTTCTCTTCTTAAGTTTTTGGTGGAGCCTCTGCACTGTTTTCAGTCATGGTGTCAGTAATGCAGACACCCACTGACAGTGTACAAGGGCTCGCAGGGGCTCATTTCTCTTCACACTTCTTGTTAATTCTTCTCTTGTTGTCAGCCACCATTCTAATTGATATGAGATGACATCACATTGAATTTCTTTTATATTTTTTATATGTCTTTCTAATGATTGCCTGATACTTAGGACATTTTCAAATATCACTGGCTGTTTATATTATTTTGAAAAGTGTATATTTATATCTTTTGCAATTTCTAATCATCTTAAATTTTGTTACTGCATAATTTATCTTTTATGTATTTTATGTATTTTGTGACTGTATTATTTATCTTTTATGTAATAACCTCTTAGGAGGCATATCTTAGTCAGACATTTTTCCAATATTATAGGTTAGACATCTTTCATTCCATTGATTGTTTCTTTGTTTTCAATTTTGACACTTACATTTGTCTAGTTTTGCATTTGTTGCCCGTGCTTTGGACATCATGTCCCCAAAGTCGCATCCAGATCAATGTCACTTTGTTTCCTTCTGGCTGTGTTACCTTTTGGTTGAACTTCTCTGATATAAATGTCCCTCTTGAAGGGACAGACCTTGATGAAATGTCAGAAAAGATGGGTGTTTCTGACGACTGTGGTGGAATTGAGAAAGAAGAGCACAAGAACTCCGTGGGAAGCACATGCAAGAGAGGAAGGCCGTAGCTTCTGTCCTGCTGGATCCTGCTTCATCTGCATCTCTCCAGCAGAGTCACCTATTTTTATCTCTATAAAGCCAAAAGTGATATTATGTTAAATCAGATGTAAACAGACACTTGTTTCTCCTATCCACCTTCCTTCTCTTTCCTCCTCCTCCTCCTCCTGCTCTTCCTCCTCTTTAACTTACTGACTCTTTAACTTAACTTATTAAGGGAGTCATATACAAAAAACAAAACTTTTCTTCTAACTGTGAGTCAGCTTGCATGTAGCAATTCAGTGTTACCATTTTTTAGTTGATCATGTATTTAGTGAAACAATTGGCCAGAAAAAATAGGAGAGTTGTAAAACCAAATAAATATATAAGTAGATTTCTTTAATAAAACAAGTTCATTTCATTTAAAATCTATAAGTATATGTTTGGGACATAGCTTGAATATAGTATTGGGAAGTGACTACTTGTTCTTAATCAGGAGAGAGAATCTGAATACAAGCATGGATGGAAAATTTAGTTTCTGGCTTCTTGAATATAAAGTGCCTCTAGGAAGGTGAGTGAGAATATAAATTTAGAGATTCGGAAAGCAGTTGTTGCTGAAGATATATATTCTAAAAAAAATAGTTTGGCAAACTTTAAATAGATTCTAACTTCTAGAAAACCAGTTTAACTTATTGATATTTAATCACAGTAGGTCTTAAAAATCTATTACATTGGTAAACTTTTTGGATACATTTTTTTAAACATTAATTCAATAAGTCTCTACTATCAAATCTTGCTATCATCAAATTTCTATATATACTCAATGATTTCACTTGTGTCTTCTGAGTCCACACTCAGATCCTAATGCATTGAATAGTGTATCTTAGGGAAAAAAATGATCCATCACAGAGAAGAAAGAAACCAATTCAAACATTCATCACTTAATATGATCTTTTTGAGTTTTGTATGTAAGGGTTAGCACTTATTATTTACTTTAAAACTTATGAATTATTTGAAATATTTCCTGATCCATATTCATGATGTAAGATATAAAATCATAAAATATCAAGATAATTATTTAATCACAAATATTTAGTTTACTGAAAAGCACAAAGATGGAAATAGAAAAATTAAATGAAAGAATAGGTTAGAATTTACATGGAAAATGTAAACAAGAAATAGATGATCAATTAATAATTTATCAAATTATTATTCCATACTACTTTTCATTTTTTCTTTTGGCAAATACTTTCAAGTTTTCATGTTTCCATTTAGAGGGACAAACAAATTCTGTAATACTCATTGGTTCTTAATGCTCTGTAGTGTGAGGCAAGTAAGAATCCAACTTGATACCATGAAAACCTGTGAACTGTTCTTGGAAGTGAGCGTTGGATTCCTGTCTTCATCCTGTTTGCTGGTGAAGTACATTGGGCTCCCACACCCATTACCACACATTTTTGTGATTCACCAATCAGCTGCAAAATTACACTGACTGTTCCTAAGTTTCTCAAGGGTTTGGTCCTTCTTGTCAGCAAAGATGATCTATTATATCTCGTTAAACCATTTCTTGGTTTTCTCATTGAAATACTCATCATAATTCTATGGTTTATTTTTGTAGATGTATTGCCAGAATGAAAAACTGTGTTCCATATGTTACACGGAATAAGAAGCCTTCCTCCCAGTGTCAAGGAAACAATGCATGTTTTCCTATCCCAGACACTGCACACACTTTTGGGTGCTGCGGAGGACAGTGTGTGAGACAAACTTAACAGTTCTGAGAAGTTCTACCCCAAATCTCAAATGTACTTCTTGCTGATGACTGTTATCCATCAAACTGGTGATGATGTGTTCACATTATCCTTTGAAAATAGTACCTTATGGTACTTCTGACCATACCAAATTCAGGAACAAAACACTATGAGATTAAACAGAAATCAGTGAGATTGGTGTGTGCAGGGCAGTATGGCCCTGGGACTAGATGAATTAGAAATCAATGTTTGTTACTTAGCTCTTTTGCTGCTTGCTGATCAAGTGAAAATGAGCAATAATTTGTGAAATCTCTTGAATTTACAAATACAAAATACGTTTACGTTTTTTAAAAAATGACTATCAACTGAGTGATACCAGACTTTATCTCAATACAACAATGAATAATATTTTCTAAAACTAGTTAGTGTCTTATTGTCATTTTTAGGATTTAATAATTTTCATATTTATTTGTTTTTACTGGAATATTTTCCTTCAATAGTTTATTCACTTTACATCCCAACTGCATCCCCCTTCTCTTTTCTCCTCCTCGTCACCCTCTCAGAAAACCCTCTCCTTCCCTTTTTCTCAGAAAAGATGAAATCTGCCTTGAGTACCAAGCCACACTGACATATCAAGTTGTAGCAGGACTAAAGGTATCAGTCTTCTCTCACTGAGGCAGACGAGCTTGGGAAAGGGAATCCAAGAGTAGGCAACAGAGTCAGACACAGCCTGGGCTCCAGTTGTTAGGGGATACACATGAAGATCAAGCTGCACATCTCCTACTAATTGTAGGGGTCCTATGTCCAGCCCCTGCATGCTCTTTGGTTGGAGATTCAGTCCCTGTGAGCCCCAAGGGCTCAAGTTAGTTGGCTCTGTAGGTCTTCTTGTGGTGTCCTTGAATCCTTGGCCTACTTTAATCCTATTCCCTACTCTTCCACAAGATTCCTGGAGCTCTGACTAATGTTTTTTTGTTGTTGTTGTTTCGTTTTTTCTTTTTTAGATAATTTCTTTATTTACATTTCAAATGTTCTCCCCTTTCTTGGTTTCCACTCCAAAAACCCCTCTATTCCCCTCCCTTCCCCTGCTCATCAACCCACCTTCTCTTGCATCCTGGCCCTGGCATTCCCCTATACTGGGGCATAGATCTTTCACAGGACCAAGGGCCTCTCCTCCAATTGATGACTGACTAGGCCATCCTCTGGTACATATGCAGCTGAGCCATGAGTCCCAACATGTGTACTCTCTGGTTGGTGGCTTAGTCCCTGGGAGCTCTGGGGGTGATGGTTCGTTCATATTGTTGTTCCTCCTATGGGGCTGCAAGCCCCTTCATCTCCTGGGGTCCTTTCCCTAGCTTCTTCATTGGGGACCCTGTGTTCAGTCCAATGGATGGCTGTGAGCATCCACTTCTGTATTTGTCAGGCACTGTTAGAGCCTCTCAGGAGACAACTATATCAGGCTTCTGTCAGCAAGCACTAGTTGGCATCCACAATAGTGTCTGGGTTTGATGATTGTATATGGGATGGATCCCCAGGTGAGGCAGTCTCTGGATTGTCTTTCATTCAGTTTCTGCTCCACACATTGTCTCTGTAACTCCTTCCCTGGGTTTTTTTGTTCTCCATTCAAAGGACTGAAGTGTCCACATTTTGGTCTTCCTTCTTCTTGAGTTTCATGTGGTTTGTAGATTGTATCTTGGGTATTCTGAACTTCTGGGCTAATATTCACTTATCAGTGAGTGCATACCATGTGTATTCTTTTGTTATTGGGTTACTTCACTCCACCTAATGATTTTGCCTCTGGATCTCTGCATCTGCTTTCATTAGCTGCTGGATGAAGCCTCTCAGGAAACTGTTACACTAGGGTCCTGTCTGTAAGCACAACAGAGTGTCATTAATAGTGTTAAGGGTTGGCTTTCTCATGGGTACCAAGTCAAGCCAGTCATTGGCTGGCCATTCCCTCAATCTCTGCTCCATCTTTATCCCTGAGCATCTTGCAGGGAGGATGCATTTTTGGTTGTAGGTTTTGTGGGTGAATAGATGTCCCCTTCTATCTTCTGGAAGTTTTGCCTGGCTACAGTAGGTGTCCACTTCAGTCTCCATAACCCCAGCTGCTAGGAGTCTCATCTAGAATCACCACCACAGACTCCTGGGAGACCTCCCTGCTCCAGGTCTCTGGCTTGTCCCAGAGAAGCCCCCTATCAATTTCTGTTCTTTTTCCCAGCCATCTCCTGCACCTTCTCTACACCTAATCCCTATCCCAGTTTCCTTCCTCACCCCCTCTCTAACCCAGTTCCCTCTTTACATTTACCTCCAATATTTTATTTCCTTTTCTGAGTGAGAATCAAGCATCCATCTTACAGCTGTAAGAATGGTTAAGATCCCAAACTCAAGTGACAGCACATGCTGGCGAAGATGTGGAGCAAAGGAGACACTCCTACATTGCTGGTGGGAGTACAACCTTGTACAACCACTTTGGAAATTACTTTGGCTTTTTCTCAGAAAATTGGGAACAGTTCTACCTCAACACCTAGCTATACTACTCCTAGGCATATACCTAAAAGATTCCCCTCCATAACACACAGACACTTGTTCAAATATGTTTATAGCAGCTTTGTCCATAATAGCCAGGAACTGGAAACAACCTAGGTGTCCCTCAACTGAAGAATGTATAAAGGAAATGTGTTGCATCTACACAATGACATTATTCAGCTATTAAAAACAAAGACATCATTAAGTTTTCAGGCCAATGGATGGGGCTAGAGAAGATTGTCCTGAGTAACATCACCAAGACCCAGAAAGACATTCGTGGTATGTACTCACATGTGGACATTAGCCATAAAGTGGAGAATAACTATACTTCAGTCCACAGACCCAAAGAAACTAACAAAGAGCAGCCACTGGAGAATCCTTGAATCTCACTCAGAAGGGAATATTTTCATAAGGAAGAATTTGTTATTTCAATAACCTACCTTTTATTCAAAAAAGCATCCATTCATCTCAGTGGCTCTTAATGAAGTACTTAAAATTGAACTCACAGTGAGTATGTCTTGGTGATTCTGTGTCTTCTTTTTAAAGGATGCACAAGAAGCTATCTGAAGAAAGATGGCCTCGTGTTCAGCCTTTACACGCATTACTACATGCTTTCTGGGCATGTGGAGAATTGATCTCAATTTTGGGAAACATGTTACTTTGTTTAGTAGTTGCAAAACAAGGATGGGAAGATATGGAAGATTACAAATAGACCACAGAGACATAGCTAAAGGTGTGCCAATGAGTAGACACAGGACATGGTCCTTAGTTGAGAAACACTTTTAGACAACATCTTAGCAAGAAGGAGGTACAGCCATCAGAAGGCTGACAAGGGTTTTATCAGAGACCAGTGAATTGCTTTGCCAGAAGCAAGGAGGTGGTCAGTCAGGATGGCTACTCTCCTGTATCTGAGTTCTACTGCTTCTCTGCAACAGTCAGACATACTTGGGGCATACTTGAAATGCTGACTTGATGTGTGAAACACAGCACAGCAGATTGTTAAACACCCCATAAGTTAACTCTACAGAGTAGAGGTGCTTGAGAACAGCTTCTGCCCAGAGGTGTGTGGTGAACCACGACTGAGAGTGGGGCCACAATTTCTAGTTTCACAAGGATGAAAAAAAATTATTTTTTCCATTAATTTATTTATTCACTTTACCTCCCAAACATCACCCCTCTACACAGCCCTTCCTGCTTCCCTTCTCTCCTTCTCTTCTAAGGAAGAGATCATTTATTTTTTACTCTTTATTTAGTGTACTATACTGTTTTAAAAATTATTAAACTGTGTATACTATGCACTTTCAGATAAACTTTTCAAAAGTAAGTTTAAATTTAACCAGAAGTGATCATGCCATATGACAAATAGAGCTGAACTCAGAAGTTAAGCATCTGGCTTAGTGTCACAAAGCCAATAAATAACCAATATTGTTATTCTAAACCAGTTAGGTGTGACAGTTTTCCACAATGCTTAGATTTCTCTAAATTACTCATGTTTTAAGGCGGGAGTATCTTTCTTAGCCCTTATTCTGGTTTTTCCCCATTTTTATTGCTAATTTTTTTCTGAAAAGGGAAAGTTGATTTTAACAGATTACATTTATTCCAAATATGTCTGCATTGGTTGAGTTTTCAGAATTTCATGGCAGACATTCTTACTATAGTTGAACTTCATGAAGTCTCTCAAGGACAGTCTATTTTCACCCATTTATAAAAAATTAAAATTATTAAACAAAACCTTCCTCCAAATTGCCAGTGTGAAGCATTTCTTTAGTATTGCCTTTCACATCCTGTTTTCATCCCATTGGAAACCTATTGACACCATTGTGTCAAATGTTCTTCAAGTGTCACTGGAAGGATGTCTCTGTGGCTATAGAAACAGTACACTTGGCAAAAAAGGTCAGCCGTGATTCTGTTCTGTATCTAAGCCACTTCATAAATGAGAGATTTGTGGGCTTACTTTCTCTTTGAGTCCTATACTGTTCATCCTTTAGAAAATATAATTCTCTTGCTGCCTCAGCGTTTACTCATAGATCATGAAATTGACCTCTTTAAAATGTTTTCTTTCTTAGAGATTTCTTTTATAATATAAGGAAAGTTTAAATATTGCAAGGTTAAAGACATTGGTAATGATCAAAAATAGCTACATTGTGTTAGCAAGATGTTTGTTATTTCCCCAGAGGCTAAAACTGTTTATAATATGAAATGAAATAGAGTTAGTCCAGTGGAGCCAGGGAAATAATAACAAGCCTTTTAAATTATTCTAAAAACCACAGCCTTCAGCATTCCTGTTCTTTTATTACTCAAATGGTTTGGGCTTCCTTGGAGGGTGTTGTATAAGGGCAGAACTGCCTCTGGAAGCTGAAAGCTTGCACTGGGTCATGTGCCTCTGCACTGTGCATGCTAGGGGGATGGGAGTTAGAGGCTGGCTTTGACACAATGTGATAAAATTAGTAGAATATCATCAGTCTTCTCTTTGATATACAGGCTTGAATTTGTCATTTAATCTTCGTAATTTATCTTTGGAGGTTTGGGAACTGAGAAAGGAATCCATGGTTAGACGGAAGAAGGCTAATGTGCACTCTCTGTTACAAAGTTTTGCAATCGTATTTATTAATGTTAGTTATCAGAAAGGTTCTATTTAGTCTTTTTTTTTGCAAATTATAACTCACGATCATAGAATTTTATAAGACCTGAGATAATAAACTTTAGATTTTCTTCAGTTAGTTACTAAAAAGACTTATGATTTAGAAGTCTCTGACTATATCTCCTTAAATGAAAAGAAAGATTTCTAGGTTAGTTCTCTCATGTCCAAATATAATCTCTGCTTTAGAAGAGAAGTTTGCTGTCAGGTTAGGATGAATCTTCTGCACCAAGGGTGATGTTATCTGTAGTGTGATGGGCTACATTCAGAGCTATCCTGGGCTATGCACAGCCTGTGAGCCACTGATTGTTCACACCTATGAATCTGAACCTTTATTTATGTAGGTACACATGTATGCTGTCTAGTTGTTTTACATAAATAGCATCATAGGATATATTATTAACTGTTGGGTTTCTCCCTCCTGCTCCAACTCAGTGACTTCAGAGCTTACAACTGGAGATTGTCAGCTCATGCCTGCTGTGCCTAAAACAAAGGCCCAGTACCTGAGTTCTGCCTTCGAGGATTCCAGAGGAAGGTACACCTGGTGGCTGACGTGTCCACTGGCTGAGGACATTGTTGAATGTAAACCGACTACCTGAGGACATCCGCTATTGACCTCCGACCCCACCACAGGCCCACGCCTCTAACCTCTCCCGGTGCCGAGACCTAGGGGACACCCTGAGCCTCTGCCCTCGAGAGCACCCAGCAGCCCGGCTTCCCCTTGACTTCCCCTTGACTTCCCCTTGACTTCCCCTTGACTTCCCCTTGACTTCCCCTTGACTTCCCCTTGACTTCCCCTTGACTTCCCCTTGACTTCCCCTTGACTTCCCCTTGACTTCCCCTTGACTCTTTTCTGACTCTTTCCTGACTCCTCCCACATTGTTTATGTTATGCAAATGTCCTTGTAACCTAGAGATAAATGCTGAACCCCAAAAATAAAGTTAGACGCCTTATCTCTTCAAGAAAGTGCTCCCTCCCCTGCATTTCCTATTTCACAAGTCTAGCTAAAATTAGTTCTATACCACTACATCTATCTCAAGAAATACTGCTCAGGAGGTCAATGTTTCCCTGTCACTTTGCTCATTATCTTCATCATCGGTCACCGTGTCTTCTCTCCCAGAACTGAGAACCTCTTCTCTCACATCTCCTACACTTAATCAGTGGATGGCTCATAGTTGTTGTATATGAATCCTTGGTACCAAGTGTAAAGCAAAGATTCTGTCCAGTTAAACGTTCTAGTACCATCCAGGCAATGGGGAAGGTGGTGGAATATTTTAGGTCCCATGCAATGCTTCTTTGACCTGAGGAACCACTCATTGTGTTTGGCTCATTCTGTGAGTTTGAAGCCAGATAGGATATTTTCCCCATTAATTTATTTATTCACTTTCCATCCTGATCATTGTCCTCCCACCTGCCCCCCTGTCCGTTTCCCCTCCCCTTCTCTGTATCCCCCGACCTTGGCACATCAAGTCTCTGCAGGGCTAGGAGCATTCTCTCCCACTGAGGCTGGATAAGGCAGATATTTTGAATGGAAAACATGCATATTTAGACTATGTCTCCCATTTGAAGATGGAGCCACTTATCAGAGCTCCAATTTAGAAGCTGGAATTCTAGGCTTCCCTGTTTAGCCAGGATGGAGGCTAAGCAAAGAGGTACATACATCTCTGACATAAAGTATAATGGAAAAAGGTAATTCTGAGAATACACACCAACACATGACTGCTACTGTTGTATTGTTGTAATGTCTGAAAGGCAGACATGCAGTCTACTGCTCTTGAAATAATCAGAAAACATTGAGAAGGGAAGAAACCACCACACTATGGTATCATCACATGCCAAGCAAAGAACTTTTGGGTCCCCTATTGCTGGACTCTTGGACACTCTGGTGTAATTTTGAACTTAACTTTTTAAATTATAGTTTGTGTATTGTTTTAAAATGACCTATATGTCTGTGTACATGAGTACAGATGCCCCTGGTGTTCAGAAAAGGGTAACAAGTCTCTTGGAGGTAGAATTACAGATGGTTGTGAGCTGCTTGACATGGTCACTGGGAATCAAACTCAAGTCCTGTGTTCTTACCAACTGTGCTATCTCTTCAGTCGCTTCTATAGTCTTTTCTATTTCAAACATAACAGAATTTTTGTTGCTTTCAAAATATACTTAGCATTTTCAAATTTACCAGCCAGGGGCTGATTTATGCCTTAAAAACTCGATATAGTTAAGTGCCCCAAGTTCAGTGCTAGCCATTTTATCTACTCTGTGCTTAATAACTTATTGGATTTAGTAAGGTGTTAAAATACTCATTTTACGGGCAAGGCCATTGAAATTCACTGTTGCCTCCTGACATAGCTATTTCACAATTCACAATAAGAACAAACTTAACCACAAAGCCTATTATTTATTTTCTGTTTATTTATTTAGTTTTGCTATTCTCTCCAGCTTCTTTCTCTGTTCCTTTGTCAACATTGCATAGATTATTTTATAAGAACTTTTGCATAATGGTTTGGAGTCTGGTTCATATTAAAAACTTAGAAGATAAACTATAAAAACATCCATAAGTAGGTATGCTTTGAAAATGTAATTTTCCATTTTAGAAATTTTACCAGCCCACACTCAAATGCTTCTGATAGAAATTTCCTTTTCATCAAAACATCTACTAGGTAAAGCAATAATCCATATTGAAAAGCCACAGAGAGGCAGGAGATGTAGTGGAGTTACAAAGATTGCCTAGCAAGTGTAGGTTTTGGGCTCCATCTTCAGCAACACCGAAAAAGAAACTCAGAAAAGCCACTCAAATGATCACTACTGTACACCATTCTGAAACCCTTAATTATGAGTTCCTTTGAAGGATCACATAATGCATTGCTGTGTGGTTAATATACTGAAAGATTTCAGAAGGGGAATTAGAATTTTCTTTTCCTGACTTTCCAGTTATCAGATCATTTTCAAAAGAAAACTACAACATTCTGTCGTAGTTTGGATTCCTAGCATATTTTGGTTGTTGCAGAATTAATTTTCTTGCTTCACATAACTTTCCTGATAAGTAAGACATCTGTATGTTGGTAATGTATATGCATATTTTATATTAAATTTCATAAAAACATAGGGATTTCAGAGAGACTATCTTGAAGCTTCAGCTCATTGAAGCCAAATTTATTGTTATAAGCTAAGATTGGTTTAGTATTTTATCTCTTGCCTCAATCATATTTTCTTTTAGGAATTTGCTACTTTGTAGATTGTATATAAAAAAAAGTCATGCCCCCTGCCAATGGGCAAAGAAGTACCTTGTTTTCAGTCAGGGTAGACTGATGGCAGTCAAGGTAGACTGATGGCAGTCAGGGGCAGAGCTGCTGGCAGTCATTTGTTCATCCTACTTGGATGCCTGGCTTAGTAGCCAAATATGTTTTATGCCTAGGACTCATACAAATAAAATAAAATCAAGTCCAGGCAGTGCAGAGTAGGAGGAAGACAGACAAAGACCTGTAGACGACCCTGCCACCTACAGACCTGCCTAGTGCATGACACAGATGGGCCATAGGCACCTGCTTTCTGACACACTGCTTGCCATGCAGTACAGATGGAGGATATCACCCAGGAGCCTCCCAGCTGCATGTCCAGCCTGCAATAGTAGCTAGCACAATGTGGGAGTATGTGGTAGTCAGTTGAGAGAGAAAGAAAAGTAGAGCAGCTTGAGAGAGATGGAACTGGAGACTCGAGGGTGGAGAGGAATAACCTGTTGTGAGTTGCCAGCCCTGTCACCTGGGGCTATGGTAAGGTCCCAGCTTGAGATGCTGCTGAGGGCCATCTCTGAGTCCATGGCTATGCAGCGTCAGGGGTCGATTTCAATGCCCATGGCCCATATTACAATAAGAGGACATAGGGATTTCCCTGGTTGGGACAACCTGGATGTTCAAGGGCTACCTGTCGTTGGTCTTGCTCTTCACGGGATATGGCACTCTAGAGAGGTAGTCCCATGTTTTACCACTGGCAGAGCTCAGGAGAGTGCCATGCACTAACTGAGGTACTTAGAAGAGTGGACCCTGAACTTTGCCTGGACAGCACACCAGAGATGACCCTGGTTGGGGGTGGGAGGGTGAGCTAGCCCTGAGGATGAAAATGAGGGAGAGCAGACCCTACACTTTGCCCAAAAAACACAGTAGAGCTGTCTCTAATGGCAGTGGTCTAAGTGAACCATGCCAGGGCATGAGTGTGGGGAGAGCAGACCCTGCCATTTGTCTGCCATGGGGTAGCATGGGCATAGAGGTGATGTCCCAACTCTTGCCCCTTGCCACTTTTGGCAGTTGGCAAGGCTGCCCATAGGATTAGGAGCTTAGGAGAGCTAGTCCTGCCTGCCCCTCACCAGCTGCAGCTGTTAGTAGAGCAGGAACTGGATGTTAGTAGAGCAGGAGCCAGTCCTGATAATGGGGTGAAGATGAGCCAGTCCTGAGGATGAGAGTGAGGGAAAGCTGGGCCCACCGCTTGGGGAGTAATCCATTGCCACCTTCCCCTTGCCACCTGCAGGAATCAGGCTTTGAGGGTATAAGAGCAGGAGAGCTAGACCTACCCTATCATTGGCTATAGCACTCAAGGGAGTGGGCCCTGCACCTCACATAGATAATACAGTGGCCCTGATGGTGAAGACATGGATGAACCAGCCATGGGGGAGGTGTGAGATCAGGAGAGGTGGCCCAGCTCCTCACAGACTGCAGCACTTGGGACAGTGGGTCCAGTACCTTGACTGGGAAGCACAGTGGAGCTGGCTCATGCAGGTGAGCTAGCCTCGAGAGCATGAGAACAGGAGAGCTGACCCTGCTTCCTGCTGATGGTGGCATTGGGTGGCCTAACCAGAACAGGTCTGGAGAGCTGTCCTAGTGGTACAGATAATGGAAAACCTATGGGCTGACCAGCTCTGCCATTACCCAGATCCAGATCCAAGGCTCTGAATTGGCCCACCCCAAAAGCTATATAATCTGTGAAAGGTTGGCCCAGTCCTGCTGTTCCAAAGCTGCAGGATTTCCATGACCCAGGGCTACAACAGGATAACTTTGAGCAGTCCCAATGAGGATTAATGGTGTCACAGAAGCCAGAGATCTTGAACCAGACCAATGCCTCATTGCAATGAACATTTACAAGCAAAGATGTGTAGACAGATGGATATACTGTGGGACACACTGTGACATATCACAGCTTCCAAGATGAGATGTCTATGTTTTTTTGTTGTTCTTGTTTGCTTGCTTGTGTGTTTTTCATTTGGGGGAAGAGTTTGCAAGGGTGAAGGATGGAGTTGAGGGGAAGGGGAGCTGACTGGGACTGGGATATATGATGTGACACAGAAAATCAATAAAAATATTTTTTAAAAAAATGTTATAAAGCATTCATTCATGATATATTTATGCTTAGAAACTAAATATTAAGAGGTCTACTTAAAAACAACTTAGTCTTTTGTATTTTGACTATAGGATAAATAACACTTAGGGTGAGCTACATTTTACATGAATACAATCCATATTGTTTACACGATTAAGCTATGTTATAGGGATTATATTACATCATTGAGATTACAGGTCTTTATATAGCTCACACTGAGACTTTGCTTAACCGTCTACAGTGATCCAGCAGGTGTCCATAAAATGGCTTAGGGCACTGGTGGCTTATGTCTTAGAAATAGAGAAAAGATTTGTGTCAGTTACAATTTCTGAAATTATAGGAATCTTCAATGTAGCATTCTTGGCTTCTCAGATGACTCAGTAACTCAATGAAATTCCATGAAGTCCCTGATGCCATTGCCAGGCCTGTCACCCCATTATAATCAGATGTCCCTCATCTGTCAGCAGTTCACCCACCTGAATACTAGCTAGATTTCATTTATTTACTTAATTTCCCCCAGAAGAATGCTGTTCTCAGAGATTTTTACAGTAGTATAAATCCTCTCTGCCTGGAAATTAAGCTAACACTGACATTCTTGATTTGTCTTTTAGAGCATCAGGGCATCTGGCCTCATCCTGTTGGAAACAATACTCTTTGGTTCTCTGCTCCTATACTTTCCGGTAAGTGATGTCCTGCTGTTTTAAAACTAGTCACTGTTTTGATTGTCCATATTTTGTATGTATAGCATGTTAACAAAAACTTGATAGATATTTAAATCAAACTCATACAATTTCAATGACCTTAGATACTTAGGGATCTTTTTTTAAAGATTTATTTATTATTATATGTTAAATACACTGTAGCTATATTTAGACACACCAGAAGAGGGCGTCAGATCTCATTACAGATGGCCATGAGCTACCATGTGGTTGCTGGGATTTGAACTCAGGACCTTTGGAAGAACAGTCCGTGCTCTTACCCGCTGAGCCATCTCACCAGCCTGATACTTAGGAATCTTGTAGGTTTTTTTTTTTTCTAAATTAATTGTACTTTTCTTCCTAATTTTGTGAGGAAGGTCACATACTTTACATAAGGTAGCATATGAAGGTCCTATATAGTGTACATATTTAATATATAAAAAATAATATTACTTTCATTCTTCCTGCTCCATTATACAAATCAGAATTGCAAACATAGCAACAAAGTAATGCTAGAAATTTCCCTATGAATAACTATAAAGAGAAATAAACTCAATGAAACAAATGTATATATGGTACTGCTCCTAATAATCATAGCAGACTTATTTTATCACAGTAGTACTGTGTCTGTGATGGTAAATACCAATTACTAATTCAGTTCAACCATTGGTATTCTGAGGTTATCATGAGATAAGCATGGGGGTAATTTCTGGGAGTACTCTTGATTTCTCACTTAAAGGAGATTATGGCTTACAGGAAGAAATGAGTCAGTACAGATTCATGTGACACAGCATGACAAAGACTCAAAGTGTTTTGCCATAGGGGCACTTAGGAAAGACTCATAACCAAATCTAGGGAAGACGATATCAAATAGTGCTTCCAAGATCTGAAAGCTGAGCTCGCATCAAAGTAAAAGGCAGGGTTGGCCCCACATCATGCTCTTTCCTTCTTGTCCTATGCTTCCCTCTCAGATTTCTCTATGCTTTGTCTCTCTCACTGTAATAGCCAAATGTCTTGGGATTCAATCCACAGAGTGTTTCTTAAAGACACTGACACTGGCTATCTAATCTAGCAACATAGTTTGAAATGCTGCTGCTTATGTGTTAATGGCCACAGCATCTGTATCTCCAGAACTGACTGTTAGCCTGAACTCCAAATTCATATTCAGTTGATTACTTTCTCCTCCACTGGAATCACAAGAAAATTTCCCAGCCAAGGTTCTAATGTTTCCTAAAATCCAGTCTCTCTGCTCTCCACCCAAGGCTGTTGATTTTTTTTAGTTACTAGGGTCAAAACCTTGCAAGTGGCTCTTGACACCTCATTCTCTCATGTTAGCCAGCTAGCTGATCTTTGAAAATACACCAGCAATGCAAATACTCTCTATAGTTAGCTCCTACCACCCTGAACATTCCTGGATTATTATGACAATCAGACGCCTCTCTTAGCTTCTGCCCCTTACACTCTACTTTTAAACATTAACCACTTTTAACACTAAAGTTAGGCTAGCCATCTTACCCTTCTCAAAACTTGGAAAATATACCACAGTAAAAACAAAATTCTTTCAATAAATTTGAAAGCCAAATGCATTATGGGTTATGCTCTCTCCATTACTTTTCTATTTCTCCCCTGTCAATCAGCTTAGATCAAGTGTTCTTGATCTATTTAGGTCTAGGATTTCATTTTCTATTCTCTTTAAAGATCTAAATGTATCAAGATATAATCTCTGCAGCGATCAGAATGTGCCTCCCAGATTTGTGTTTTAGCACCCCCCTCCCTAGGGTACTGTGTGGTGGAATTTTCTCAAATGTTTCTGTCCAAAGTGCTATGTCTAATACTTGGAATAGAGCAGTTATAATAAAAAGAGCTAAATGGCAAAAATGTCATTCCTTCTGTCCTTCTGTCTTCTACTTCTGGGATTTCTATTGCTGTGATAAAACACAATTATCAAAAACAACTTGAGGAGGAAAGGGCTTTATTCATTTGTACTTGTTCACCACAGTCTGTCATGGAAGGAAGTTAAGTCAGGAACCTAGGAGCAAGAAGTGATGTGAAAACAATAGAAGAATGTTGGTTACTGGCTTGTTCTTAAATGGTTTTCTCAGATTGCTTTCTTATACTGTCCAGGACCATTGTTCTAGGAATGGTACCTGGAGAGGGCCCACAATGGGCTGGGCCTTCCCACAAAAAATCAGTAATCAAGAAAATACTTGAAAGGCTTGCCTATAAGTCAACCAATGAGGGCACTTTCTTGGTTGAGGTTCTTTATTCCCAAATAACTCTAGCATGTGTCAAGTTGACAAAGCACTAGCTAGCATATCTACCATATTTTCTTTATAAATCACCCAGTCTCAGGTGTTTTGTCATAGTATCTCAAAGGAACTGAGAAAATCAGATTTTATTTTCCTATAGAAGTAATCTACATTAATATTTCTAACTTGTACATATAGTAATTTATAAAGAAGTGATGTAGAGTTTAAAGACTCAGTATTTCTCATTTATTGTATTCTAACTCTGTAAGTGATATACTTTGCACCCTAGTATTTAATCTCCCCATAGAACTACCAGGCAGGTATTTGAACAGAATCACAGAATGGCCTAATAATTCAGGGAAGGATGTAAAATGACATGACTAATCTGAAGAATTATCTTAGTAATATGAAAATATTTTGCATTATCTGTTTTTATTGTTTGTTTGTTTTTTTTTTTTTGTGAACCTCTGCTATGCTTAAACCTATTATCAGATCTTTAAAACCATTAGTTCTAAGCAGTTCTAATGCTACCTCATCAATGCTCTTAGAAGAAAAGTTAAAACTCTTGTCCTGGCCTATGATGTTGTTTTGCTTGCCTCTACTGTCTCACCATGAAATATTTCCTCTTTACTTTCTGATCCCCGGCTTTATGACCTTCTTTTTGTTCTCAAATAAATGCAATCCCTCCCATCTTCTCTGGTCCCTTTCCTGTTTCAATGGCTTGTAAAGAGTGTATTTAAGAGGAGGAAACTAAGAATGGAGGAAACTAATGGCTCATTTATTGCTTGCTTTTAGTGTCTACAATTAGGCAAAAAAGTCTTTGAAATGTCATTCTGAGGTATGAACAAAAGTTTGGCTCATTTTTACTAAGAAGATATATACTCATTTGGGTGGTCATATTTTGAGCATCACCTATAAACTGTAGAAGAATAGTAAAGCCTGTTACAGAGAAGACATGGCATAGAAAAGTAGAACATTTGAAATAACAATGTCTGGTTAAATATTGAACTGTTATTGGGATGCTTTAATTGAGGAGAACTCATGTCTGAAAGTCATTTGGTGGCATTTTACCCATAGTGACATTAGATACAGATAGAAAGGGAGACACTTGATAGATAAAGGTAGGACTTCTCTATAAGCCCCCATGAGAAGGGAGATTTACCATGCAAACTCTCTTCACCAGCATGGCTCATCCTGCTGACTGTACCCTTAGCTGCCAACTTCAGCTTTGGGAAAATGCTGCTTTCTGGCTTGCTTCCTTTGGCCTGTGGAGCTACCTTTCTTCTACAGCTCAGACCCACTGATGAATAGTGGCACTGATAGTGATGTGTGTCCTCCTCCATCAATTCACAATCAAGAAAATGCCCCACAAACCTGCATTCATGCCAATCTGAGGAGGCAAGTTTTCAACCAAGGTTTGCTCTTTCTAGGTGTGTCAAGTTGATAACTGAAACGAACTATGACATTGTCCATGGTCTGAAGACAGAAGGGGTCAAATTATTTAAAATGGATTAAAATAAGGAGTATAGTGTACAGTTCTTGAGACAGTGAATATTAAAACATTATTCCTAAAGCATACATAAGAGAATCATTTCACTTTACACAATAGATCAAGAAATGCTATTTTGGTGACTGATAGTGAAGTTCTTTATGGGAGTGTATGCAGGCATGGATGTACATGTATGAAAGAGTCTTGACCAGGATAATCTCATCATTAGTGCAGGATGACCTGAGTTTCTTAGAATGTGCAGAAAAGAGGTTTACAACATTTAGATAGAGTTTTGCTGGTATCGAATTAAATGTTAAAATAATCAGATAAACAAAATGTAAATTGAAAGTTCTTTATCTAAATTGAAAAAGAAGTGTTTCAGGTATTATATAATTAGTATATTGGAATATTTTGATGGACTGCACCAATTGAGCATCCCTAATTGAAAAGCAAAAACCTACAAGGCTCTGAATTCAGAAAACAAGTTTGGGTTGGAGATATTCATACTGTGTAGTGAGAAGGTCAAGTTTACTTAAATGTGACAATAGCCTCCCCTGCTTTTAAATACCGTGCACACTCTCTGAGCTCCTGCTGTGGATATACCAAAGCTGCTCGTGAAACTTGCTGGGAATTAGAGCCTTTTAAAGTACACTCAAACAAAATAGACTGTTTTTCGGGCTGGGTTCTTCCACAGGAGACTGGGCTGCTCCCTGCTCATCTGTGTTATGCAATGCACTTTTTATTCTCTTCATGCTGCATATTGTTGTTCAGATTTGCAAGAATTAAGGTTATTTTTGCCATTTCTAAGCAATCTTGGACTACAGATGATTTCATAACAATGCTTACATTGGAAAGTCCAAATTAGACATTATCATCATTGTGCAGACGAAGACAAACCAAAATCTGACTAAAGTTAGCATTGTTATAATTGGTAGCTCGAGCTGCTGCTTCTGAAGCCTTTTCTTACAGATTCTCAAAGGAATCTCATGGTTTAAAGCCTATGCATTGTAAGCAAATAATTTATCACCCACGATCACTTAAATACTTTTGTGTAGCTTACAAAAGAAGTAAACAGACTCTCAGGGGAAAAAACCAACAACAACTATAGTGTGTGTTGCTTTTTAAATTGCACCAAAAGCCATTTCCAATTTATAACATTTATTCATAATGTGAGCCTAGAAGTTTGTTTTGCTTTGACTAATGCATCCATTTCAGTTGATAGTAGCTTCTTATCCTATGGGTTCCTTAATTGGTTTATGATCAATGAAGGGTGCAAATACATGTGTCAATGCAATGTATATATTTTAAACTCCCCAAGCTTACATAAAAGAATGATAAAATATTTGGCTTCAAAGAGAAATAAGATACACTGTGGTATTTGCTCAAACTCAATTTTGCAAATGAAAGAGAGGCTGAGAGATATGCATACAACCTTTCCCAGCTACTTAATGACAAACCAAGCAAGGAACTATATCTTAGCTTTCTACCTTTCTCTTCACTAGTGATAACAAGATACTGAAACAATGTCTGCAGGGAGTGGAGAGGCCTGTGTATCCTTCTCTGTCAGTCACTAAATCTTCCCTACTTTATGTGCTGGAAGATACAAAAGATGAAAACAGATAGATACCGAGTTTTGATAGTTAATAGTTTGGCTTGATGCTCAATGTGAGATTCCTTATAAGTATGAATGAACAATTGTCACACCCTGTAAACTCCAGGGACAGACCTGACTCAGATGGAGTGGGACAAATGCATGCACTGGAATCTACAGGAGGAAGTGGAGGCTTGGTGGACTGGGTTGTCTGTTGGGGAAATGGCATCACACCCAGAAGCTTAGTGTTTATTATGTAGAATTGAACAGAAAGTTAGGGTTATTGCATACAAATAAACAAGGAGGCAGTGCTTATGGTATACAGCTGAATCAGGGAGGGAGCTTTACCTCCTGTAGGAGCACTCTGTAGGTCATAAACATCTTGGAGGAGATGTTCTGGTGGACATTTTCTGCGCACACCATCTATTCATGCATGGTTCCTGAGGAAGACTTTGCCATCCTCTTGATCACAAAGCCAATGACATTGCCATACCTATGTCAACAGTACACATCAACTCATGTGAAACTTCTTCTATGCACAGACCATAGAGATGGATCATTTGAAGTTTCTGACTCTCAGTTGTTTTACCCCACATGTGGCAGTTTTCAGATCAGCCTCATGCCAGGTGGGTGGGTTTGAATGGCATAGAACCTAAGCTAGTTAGGAGATCTTTTCTACTAGGATAACCACAAACCAAACTAAAACTTGACTTGTTCTGTAACTCTGAATAGAGAAAGTCACCTAGAGCATGTGACAGCCACATACAAAGGAAAATAAAAAGACATTGCTCCCAGCACTTTATAGGAAGGAAAACAAAGAAGACAACATCTATACTTCTTATATAATTCCACCATTTATTTAGTAGAATGTTCCAGAATAAGTTTATCTTTGTGTTTCCTAGTCCTGGGTCCAGCCTCTTCTGTGATGGTTTCTGGTTCTGGATCTTTACAGGGAAGAATGGTTGCAATCCAGTTCTGAAATGTTCTCTTCCACTGTGGTGAGCCCAGGGTAAAATATTCTAACATCATAGATGGGCTAGTGTTTGTTTAATTTTCATTTTCTTTACTCTTTGAGTATTTCCTACGTGAGTATAATGTACTTTGATCATCTCCACTCTCACTTGAGATACTTCCCTTCAGTTTAGTGTTCTTAAACTGATCCAGAACCCACTTCATGTGAAGGCTTTAGACCCATTTCAATTGCTAACTTTCATGGTTTATTTTAATGTCAACTTGCCACAAATTAGAATCACTTGAGTAGAGAACCTCACCTGTAGCATGTCCTGATTGCTTTGATTGACATATGACCCACCCAGACTGTGGGTGTCACCTTCTGGTAGTATCACAGATAAAAAAATGTATGTCAGAAGGATGATTGCTCTCAGTCCTTGGCCTTCTACCCTGTCAGTAATTACTGCTAGTGGTTATTGTTGTGGTGGTGGTAGTCATTCCTTCACAAATAGCAGAACAAATCAGTGTTCTCAAAGTTGCATCATGGATGTAGGACCTCTGGTTCTCCAAGAAATCTTCCAGGCTTCTGGTGGAAGATTTGGGACCATGGAGACATCCTGTTTTGTGGCGTGAGTAGCTATGGGTTGTCATCCTCAGTGACAGACAGCTATCATGGGGCTCCTCTGACTACTGAGACACCCAGCATCAAATATTGAGTAACACTGGATTCTCAGCTTCTCGACTGTTCTTTAGCTGTTGCTACAACTTTAGCTGACTTAATAAATTCTGACATATATTTATGCCATTGGATCTATTCTGAAGAAGAACCCATATAATATATATCTTTTATACAATATATATACATGTACATATATATATATGCATATATATATATATATATATATATATATATATTCTTTTCCAGAGTAAATAAGAAAAAGCAATAGGGGAAAAGACAGGGGATCATTATCAATGGCAAAGTAGCTTGAAAGCATGCATGGAGCTAGGAGTCTTTTCACTTCACAAAGCTTAGACTAATTCAGAAGCACAGGCTGAAGGATGAAGAGCAAGCATTATCTGAAGCCTGGACCTCCTTCCTCAAGGCAGTTTGAGAAATCTCATGGAAGAACTTAACCAACCACCACTGCCATATTTTAATTGAAAGAGTTAATAAGCTGAAAGAGCTTCAAACAATTGAAATTTGGAACCTTTAGATTTTATTTTTATTTTTTTAATTTACAAATTAATTTATTTTTTACACTCCATATTCCATTCCCCACACCATCCCCCATCCACCCTCCAACTGCTCCACATCCCACACCTCCTCCCCACCCCATCTCCACGTGGATGGATGTCCCCACTCCTCTCCCCACCTGACCTCTAAACTCCCTTGGGCCTCCAGTCTCTGGAGGGTTAGGTGTACCATCTTTGAATGAACACAGACCCATAAGTCCTCTATTGTATGTGTGTTGGGGGCCTCATCATCTGGTGTATGCTGTCTGTTTGGTGGTCCAGTGTTTGAGAGATCTCAGGGGTCCAGATTAATTGAGACTGCTGGTCCTCCTACAGGATAGCCCTTCTCCTCAGCTTTTTTCAGCCTTTCCTAATTCAACAACAGGAGTCAGCTACTTCTGTCCATTGGCTGGGTGCAAATATCTGCATCTGACTCCTTCAGTTGCTTGTTGGGTCTTTCAGAAGGCAGTCATGCTAGGTCCCTTTTGGTGAGTGGTCCATAGCCTCAGAACAACAGCATTGAGATCTTAGATAGGACTAACATGAATTTGACTATATTACCTGTTATAAACACCTTTTTAGTTTAGTGAAAACTAGAACAAAGTAAGGAAAAAAGGCAAAGAAGAAGGTTCAAATAACTGATCCTCATTGCCTCAAATACAATTCAGAGAATAAATTCTTTCTAAAGAAGAGGCTCAAAGAAAAGAGGAAAAACAGAGAAAGAGATAACATTGTGCCAGGAAAGCAAGAGTAGAGTGAAAGAAATGAAAATAAAATCAGAATCCTTACACAGTTATAGAATGATGAGAACAAGCTCAAGCAGCATAAACCAAACTGAGAATAGAAGTGACAGAATGTGGCCTGAAGGAACCACCACAGAAAACAGACGAGGACAGACATTCAAACCAGAAGGACATAGACACAGAGGCAATGCAGATACAGGAAACTGAAGTTGTGAAGAAGAGAAAAAGTGGTCTATAAAATTATTGATGTACTTGTAAATATTTCAGGAATAAACAAAGCCTCAAACCTGGTAAGGGCTGGAGGCACTAACAAAGGGCCAGTATGCTCAGCTTACAGATGGGGATGCTGAGAGAGAGGAACCAGGAGCAGAGGCACAAACTGGCGTCCTGGCTCATCCAGGCATTCCTGTTGATGGTTTTCCTTAGTAGGTTAGACTACGTAGGTTACATCCTCTGCTGTCGTGCTGTGGTTAATATTGGACTTTGAAGTCTCATCCTATTTCTAGTCTCTGTGCATCGCATGTAGGAGGAGTCCAGTAGATTCACCTATCTGCTATGGAAGGAGGTAGTTCCTAGAAGGTGGGTAGATGAGGAGAGCTTCTCTGTTGACCATACTGAGAAACACAGGAAACTGGAAACTGTGTCATGGTGAGCCTTGTGTCTGTATATAAACATCAAACCTGTTCAAACTGCATGCTGAGACATTGCCATAGAATTGTAGGGATTCCCTCCATGCTTTGATAAGTACATTGGTATGTGTTTTGATTTACACTTCCCTCTCAGTGTCTGGGTATATGCCTAGGTGGTAATGTCTGTATTATATGGCATCACTGTCTTTAAATTTTAAATGATTAAATTGTTTTTTAAAGTGAGCACACCATTTTGCATCCCTATCAGCAACACTTCACTTTCCCCACACCCTCACCAATCCTCCTCAATTTCCATTGTTTTGAAAGTAACAGCCATCTCAGTGGGTGAGAAGCATGGTCTTCAGGGCACATCTAGAACCTAGCTTTTCATGGTCTTGTTTTCATCCTCATCTGAATTGCTGCTATCAAGATGAATGAGGTTGTTACAGTAAGCTTCTCACTAGCCTCTACAGTAAGCTTCTCAGTCTCTCTTCTGACTACAGAAGCTGGAAATCTCTTGTTTACACCAGAGACAGATAGCATTCCTGGCGACCTCCCCACTTTGTTCCAGTTCCCACTTTTCTGTTCTCAGGCCAGGCACTGTACTCTGAACCCTTGTGATGATGTAGTCTCAGCATGAAACTTGCCCCACTATGTGGCCTCTTCTTCCTTCCCATCATGTCCTGTCTGAAACATCACACAAAGCCTTACAGAATCCAGCCCATCCTCACCTTGGATGCTTCAAAACCACTGGCCCTCCATCTTTTGCCTTCTGCCACAATACTGACTTCCTTATTCTCGTATGCCCTGTGACTTTGCTGTGGGCTATCTCCTAGAGTGCAGTCAGGTCACAGATCTCCAGGGGAACTCCCTTGATTTTAAAAATATTTCTTCAATGTCAACTTCTTAAATGAAGTTAAAAAATAAGTCATTTCGGAACAAGCCAGAAAAGATTAATTTTAAAAATTGTGATACAGAAAGGATAAACCAGCACAATTGTAGAGAATCTGAAATTGGATCAAACAGACAGAAGCAGGGACACTGTCTATGAGAGAATTTGACAGTCAGACGGTTTCTATTCAAAATGAAGAAACAGGGTCTGCATCAGGGTTCCAGTTCTGGTATAGCCTGGCATTTTAGCTCTTACTGAAATAACATGAGAAAAATCAAGTGTCTGTTCCCAGTTCAATTACTATAGTCTGTAGATTAAGGCTTTGCTCAGGGGTAATACATGGCAAGGGCACTTTCTATTCTCCATGTCTCTGTCTGTCTGTTTGATTCTCTGCCCCTTTCTCTGTCTGTCAGAAGTGCATTTTGATTTTTTTTTATGCTGCCCCAATATGTATGTCACTTTCCATTACTGAAGTCTAATACAGTATTTTTTTCAATTTAACTGACTTTATTAAGATTTAAAAACATATTTTAAGTAAATAAAATTAAATCACATTCTTGTTTCCCTTTTGTACCCCACTCCTCCCAGAGACCCCTCTTCAATACCTACAATATCTTTTTGACATATTCCTTAAAATTTATAAAATATTTTAACAATAAAAATAAGTATTATAAAAGTTTTTTGATATAAAACAACAATCAATTTAACCGTCTTATGTAGATGGTTGTCTACAGCAATACTGAAAATACATATGTTTTTCTCAATATAAATTTTAAATAACTCCAAACATATTAACTGTATACTTCAAAATAATACATTACTACTAGTACTTTCTTAAATGAACATGAATATATAAAGTCTTTTTGTTTGTTTTGTATTTAGTAGAGTTTAAAATCTTGGCTCTTACTATGGTACAAGCCCAAAATAAGAACAATTTTTAGACATTGAATTTCATTGTAATAAGGCTGTACTTCAATGACCCTCACATCACCAAAGGATTTTACCTCCATTGTAGCTAAGCTGAGAGTTGATAGTTCTGCTGCACCAAAAAATGAATTGTAGGCTCGATTTTTAGATACAGACTTCCTGCTATGGTCAAAGCTATTTGACTTGAGTGAGTGAATTTATTCTCAGCCCACAGAGAACAGGTTTAATACAGTATTTTTTAATTAATGTAAAGCTTAACTAAATTAGATTTTAGGATTAACTGTCCTATGTTAGTACATGATTTTAGAGAATTTTAATTGTCTCAAGGAAGTATTTTCTTAGTTGTCATATCCTTATACAATCATGTACAGGTTCATCTCTGTGGACCTAGTACAGAAAATGTGATGTAAACATCCTAAAACACTTGACAATGTTTGAGGAATAGTTAAGAAAATAACTGTAAACAAAACCAACATGAGCCCTGGTAAATGGTTTCTTATTTAATGATATTGGTATAAATAGAAAAGACAAAACAATTGTGGCTAGTTTATAAATGTTTGTAAATATATAGCTTATAAATGATTACAAGTGGCCTTAAAAGCAATTAACGTGGCACTTTTTACAAGATAAATTCCACATTAAGTGTCAAGGTCTACAAAGTATTTCTAAACTGTCACAAACCAGTAAAGTAGATGTACCATTTAGAGAAAACTGGAAAAGAGAAAACACAAAAGTATAATATATCCATAAAATCATATTGAAAAACTGAACCTCAGAAGATGCAGAGCCAGGTAAAGTGGCCAAGAGAGGATTTAGCACATAGGTCACTGTTTTAGTTAGAGTTTTATTGCTGTGAAAAGCTACCATGACTATGACAACTCTTAAAAAGGAAAACATTTAATTTGGGGCTGGCTTACAGTTTCAGAGGTTTAGCTCATTTCATTCCTGGCAGTGAGCAGGCAGATCTGGTGCTGGAGAAGGAGCTGAAAGTTCTACTTTCTGAAGGCAGTGGAAGGAGGCTGTGTGCCACTCTGGGCATAGCTTGACCATATGAGACCACCCCCACAATGACATACTTCTTCCATCAAAGCCACACCTACTCCAACAAGGCCACTCCTCCTAAAAGTGATACTTCCTATGGGCCAAGCATTCAAACACAAGAGTCTATGGGGTCCATACCTATTCAGATTGTCACAGCCCCCCAGAAGAATCATTAGAATTTTTGAAGGAAGGGATGCATCTAGAAATACCTCTACTTATAAGCTGATTTCAGTTACAATTTTATCTAAAAACTTGAGTTGTAATATGTGAAAGTTATTTATTTTACAATTTGTGGGAAAACTCTAATTAAGGTCAAAGTCTACCATTGACCAGATAGCCTTTTGGGGGTTGGTGCATAATGGTGGAGTCCCTTAATTAGTGGGGATGCTCCTTCTCTGGCCTTCTCTGGGAAATTCTAAGCCCACACATATGCCTCAGCTTTACTTGAAAAATGTTATGTAGCCTCAGTTAGATTACAGGTTCAATTTCCTTTTTCCTGATAAAACCTGTTCAGGCAGCACTTGAGTTTCCTGAAATGCTTTCCCATGCTAATGAGGCATTCCAAGTACCCTAAACCCCTAGGCAATGTCCTTTGTCCCTCCTGGATATTTCTATTTCCAGTCCCCCAAAACTTTGTAAGTCTTGAATCATCCTAAAAGTTTAAAGTTTATCTGTCTACCGAGGCTGGTTCTAGTGTTGTCATTCACCATACGTACTCACAGGGTTTTCCCACCCCCACTGGACATCTCTGCCCACTGCCCTCATGGATTGTGGGGAGACCCACACAATTTATGGGGTAAGAGAAATAAGACTGTATTTCTGTGAAGTATAGTCATTACTGTTAAATATTTAGGGACACAATGTAAGTAATGTAACAGAGAAGCTGCCTGTGCTTCTATGTGTATAATCTCAGTGATTGTCCTATTCTTAAGTGGCCAAGTTCATATTGTTTTCAATACCATCTCTAGGCTTAGAGACTGCTATGGTCTGCATGTGTCTGTCTCTTCAACCTGTTAAGATGTAGATAGAGCTTTTTTCCAAGTGATTAGGTCACAAGACTGAGTTCTTATGAATGTGGTTGGTACCCTTACAAAATCATCCTTCAAATTAGCCCTCACCCCTTTTGCCCTGTGAGGTTGAAGTAAGAAGGCTATCTACAGTTAGGTAGGTCAACCACCAAAAGCATTCCTTCCAGTGTCATGATCTTGGATCTGTGAGAAATAAACAGTTTAGCAGATATCCAACATTTGACATTTTTGTTATAGCATCTTAGACAAACAGAGGGAGCCTACAAATATGACCAGTTCAGATGCGGACACAACTATGTACCATCCTAATCCAAGGCCTTTGACTCTTTGATCACACTTCTGTTTCTGTAGCCAGTATCTACCTCTCACCATGCTTCCCAAAATGTGGGGAGGTACGGTGGTGATGATCCTGTTCCTGCTGGATGGTCTTATTCACTTCTCAGTATGACCATTAGGCAGCCCCCACACAAGGGTATAAACAGGTTAAATTGCTTATATTGAAATCTCTCTAAACAGTTGTCCATTTGTCCTGAAATAGCACTATATCTCATCACATATGATAAAATTCAAAGATGATTTGTGAAAAGGATGTCAGATAGGCTTGCTTCTACCTGGGAATGACTTCTATTATCATTGACACAAAAAAGGCTTGGACTCATTAGCTCTCCATCTCTCCATCTACTTATAATGCTATTATATATACCCTTTCCCACATAAGACCCAGTTAAAACTAATGCTTTGATGTGAATCCTATAAGGTTTGCCTTAAAATGTATCCTAGAAGTCACATAATATTGCAGACATGTTATTCCACCTGAATAGAGTAAGGTTGGATGTGTGTGTAGGAGTGTGGGGAGATTACTTTCTGGTGTGTGTGGGGGGGGTATGGGGAGATGACCTCCTTGAGGTAGTTGAGAAGGAAAGAAGAGAACACACACATAATTCAGGAAGCCAGCTGCTGCTGTGGAGGAAGGAAAATAAGATACCAAAAGGAGAAAACTTTACCTAATAGTGACATCCTTAAACAGAGAGGCAGATAAGGGTAGCATACATTTATTGTATCACAATGAATAGTTTTTCCTCCATCTCTCAACTGATTTATCCTTGGAAATTATGGTTTAGCTGCTTTAATGATGATCAAATCTAGGTGAGCAGGATCTAGAGAGCGAGGCAATGAGCTGAGGTGATAGGCAAGTCACCTGACTGATTGAAAGTGTACATTGGGATTCAAAAAGGGGAAGGGGTCAGTCCCTGATGTTACTGGCTCATCTCCCAAGATGGAGTATGAGACTGGTCACTACATTCCAGTGATAAGATGACCTTGATGGAAGCAGAGGAAATGGTCTACTGATTGACAGAGTGACTGAAGGTGACCTTTGGAAGTCATAGATATGTTATGCTAGCTGTTCATTAGTTCTTATCCAGCCCCATCAAGACCTTATCCAGACCCTGGCTGCTTTTGAAGCCATCACAGTAACATTTACTCCATTACTTTGGGTATTAATGCATAAAGAAAACACTGAATGGTTTCTGAGATGTGTGGACATAAATTTTAGCATGAAAGCTGAATTGGCTTATGACATAAGTTCATGTAGAATTTTAAGAAAAGTTTTTCCCACTGTAAAAAGCTATGGTGGCTCCTGATAAGATACTAGGTTGTATTAGCATTTTTCTCTTTTTCTTCACTTGGTGGCCTTTGATCTTTGTGATATTGACTGCAGAAGGTGAGTACTGAAAGTCGAAAATCCCTTCTGCTTTAGATACCATGCAAATGGCAGCGTTTTTATCCTGGCAGTCTTGGCTCTGGGAAAGTAAGACATTTATCTTTAGGTGCCTTCTCAGTTCTTCCTTAAGGGAAGTAGATTTCATTTCTGCTGATTTCTGCTTAAGAGAGATGAGTCTATGTTTTAATTCTACATGGAGTCTTACGGTGACTCTGTAAAAGCAATAACAATGGAGTCCTATGTCCAAAGGTGAGGAAGAAGATTAGAGTGGTGTGTGTGCTGTTCTGCCTATTAGCATTGCTACAGACTTAGAGGGGAAGCACAGAGGAACAGTGTTAGAGATTTCTGTTGTTCTACTGCAGTTTCATCAGTGCTCTGTGATCTCATGATCCTGTTCTCCTGTCTCTCTCACATTACTTTATTAACCATAATACCATTGACATTTGTCGGCTATCTTTCCTGTTTCATCCCTGCGCATATTCTAATCCAACTTGTTTATATGTGCTGTATTATTTCTTACTTAGCTTGATTCCCCTGATATGCAGCACAGTATATCTTAAGAATTCAAGATAGGGGTTATAGAGACAACTCAGTGGTTAAGAGCACTGGCTGATTTTCCAGAGAATCTAGGTTTGGATCCCAGCAATCACATGGCAGTTCACAACCATCTGTAACTCTGGTTCTACAAGGTTATACCCTCTGTGGGCACCATGCACACACACATGGTACATAGACATACCTGTAGGCATATTCCTCCTTACATATTCAATAAATTATATATATATGTATATGTAAATATATACACATTATATATACATATATACATATGTATATATGTAAATAAAGAATTTGAATTGTCAGTCAACCACGCAGATCATAGCAGGATAAAAGATATCAAAATTGGCTGCCAAAGACTCTGACAGAACCATGTGAACAAGTATGTATGTATATATGTGTGTGTGTGCCGCAACCAGAGTGTTGCTTAAGAGCTTCTGGAGACACAAGCATTAAAGCTGTTTTTTTTTCTGAGAGGTTTAACACTCTAGCTAGTAAACACCTGTGAGTACTTACTGATCAATATTGGGCTTTATAATGTAGAGGTTAAGGGTATGCTGTGCTATTCATGACCTGTAAACTGGAATGGTAAAGAGTCTATGGGAACTGAATGCCTATATGCATACACAATGCTCAGAGCACTGCTTGGCATACCTTCCAGGTTCTGCAAGGTGCTTTGTTTAAAGTAGCATGCCTTAGGATAACAACTCTCCATCTTCAGCCACCATCTTATGTGACAGATGAGGACAGGTGGCTGGCCTCATCCCTCACCAGGTCCATGACAGAGCTGTTGAATTTGTATTGCTAAGAAGCTCCAAGGAGATGCTGAGAAACCTCTTTGAAAACCCCAATGCTATTCAAAGTACGTGCGGAGGAGTGGCCATTTCTTCTTGTGTTTATTTCATTTTAATCCATCATGGGATAGGGATTTTTCTGTATGTGTAAAATACAATGAACATGAAATACCAGGAAAACTAGAATTTTCTATCTTTTGAGTTTTTTAGATGAAGTCAGGTCCCTCTGACACCCACACTCTCACTACTACTCTGGTGTATTTTGTTTTGTTTTGTTTTAATTTGTGTGTGCATGTGTGTGTGTAGGTGTGCTGTTGTTATTTTGAGACAGGCTCTCCTTCTATATCCTAGGCTAACCTGAACATGGCAGCCTTACAGTGATATTCCTACTGGGCCTCCCATGTGGGGAGACTGCAGGAGTGAGGCACCCAGCCAGGACCTACCTTCATCTCCATAGCCAAAGAGCAAGTAGTAGAGGAAGCTAAAGGCTAAGGAGTAGTAAACTTCCTTCTATCTAACCTCTCCGCTGAGAATGAAGTCTTAGGTCACTGGTGAACTTGAGGGAGGCTAGGAAATAGTCATTCCTCCAGGGACAATACTTGTGTCTGGAAAGCTGGGATGAACAGAAAGCAGCTAGTTGTGCAGGGGAACCCAAAGGCCCCCCTCAGGCAGTTTATCTTTTGTTTATCTTCTTGCATCTCGTAGGTTGCTGCTGTTCACAGGAAAACACAACTCTTACCTTGAAGGAGATAAGAGATAGTTTTGTAGATCAAGCAAGTTTGACCATGGCCTGGTAGCATAGATTTGGGTTACTCCCAATTTCCATGTTGCAACACAGTAGCAGTGATATGAAAATGTACAGTCACAGAACAAAAAAAATCCTAAATCAAGACATTTCTCAAATACATTGGTGGAAACAGCAGGTAGGCAAGTTACAGAAAATCACAGAAACTTCTTACACTCTTGGCCTTATGAGTGACAGAACCTAGGGGTCTGTTTGTACATTTGAAAGGATTCACAAAGATGTCAGATCACATGCAGAGGTGGGTAGTAAATAACTCTTAGAGGGCTAAGTTAGTCCAGGATAGTTTGTAATGTGGCTTGGACCTGCAACTTTCCAACCTGTCCACAGTCATTGAATATGGGTATGTCTTTGCTGTATGAGTTCCATTTGCTTTACAGCACACATGTATTGTCTTCAGAAAGGGAGAAAACAAGACCAAAGTGGGCCTTCTCTGAGTCTGCTCTGCTACTGATTATACAACTGCCAACACAGGCTTGGTTTTGTGGCAAACTGCTTGTCATTATTAATTGTAGCCTTTACATAGCTCCCTTCTCTTCCTTCTTCCATTTGTTTGGAAAGAAAGGGATTATATAACAGGCATAATTCAGGCAGAAGAGAAAGCACTTATTTAACCCACAGGACTATTAGGTAACTACTGAAGAGGGATTCACCTAAGGTGGATTTTTTTTTCTTTTTGTAGATTTTTTTCCCCAGGTGACAGCTCAAATCCTTTTAGGGTGCACTAATTTCAAAACTCTTTGGAAGATATTTTAAGGCACAGTGTAGGCACACTAAGTATAGTACGGCACACTAAAGCTGGTGGGATAAAAGGGGAAAACCCATTGTTTTACCTGAGCTCACTCCCTTTGACATGGATTATGCTTTTTCAAAATGATAATAGCTTTGAAAAGTGGCTATTTTAATAATTAATAAAACGCCTAGAAGAAAGGAACTGGACTAAAACTTGTGTTGTGCCTTAAAAACTAATCAGAAAAAAAGGAAGTAAATATGTTTTCTCCCAATTTCTTTTTAAATGTAGAATAAGGTAAATACTGACTAAAACGTCTAGAAACTGAAACCATATGAAGCCATTTAAGTAAGTTTTCTTCCTTCTCAGAGAAGCCATTTAAGGAAGTTTACTTTCTTCACAAGGAAGAAGCTTCTCTGAAAAACTGTCACATCTCCTATGAGTAGAGCGGGGCTGCCAATCATAATTTGATGGCATGATTGGGAAGCAGTGGGAGGCGGGGTATGGTGAGAGAGAGCAGGCCCTGGGGAAGCCTTTTCAGGATTCCGTTCCCAGGCCCCATCATCCTTCTCTCTCTATGCTCTGCTGTTTTGAGGCCAGCAGCTGTGTTCTAATGCAGCCTCTCTGCCAAGATATTGTGCCCCAGCATACACCCATAGTGATGAGCCAGACAACTGTGGATCAAAACCTATGACACCATGAGTCAAATAAATCTTTCCTTCTTTTAAGTTGTATGTCAGGAATATTGTCACACTGGCAATGATTAATCAGTTTTCATTTGAAATTAGCATTTCTAAAGAGTAAAATCAATGACTGCAAAAGCTTCATGCAGATGGTTAAAATATTATTGACATCAAGTCCCTTGACAAAAAGAGAGGGTGGGGTGTTTGTTGTTCAGTCCTGTGTGGTTTTGGTCACTGAAGACTAATACTTGAAGAGGTATCTTTACATGGGACTGGCTTAGACCCAAGAGCCCCAAAAGCCATGTGGGCTTTGTCCTCTCTGGCTTGACTTCAGTATCACTAACTATGTCCTGACTGTTTTATTATAACCCAGTGCCCCTATATTCTAGCCGAGCTTATCTCTGCCTCTTTCTGATAAGACTTATGCTGTTCAGGTATACAGCCCTCTTAGGAGATATTCTGATTTCTGGAATTATTTTTTTATTATAATTCTGCATTGAGAAGCTAACTTATTTAGCACTGCAGGCCACTTAGTAATTTGTATGTCTATGGCAAAACTTCATTTGAATAGCAAAGCTTTCCATTGGTATGATTGTTTAGTAATTCAGCAATATAGATAACTTACTACATAAATAAATAAGTGATTAGATAAAGAAGTTTAACAGGGCATGAGGTGATTTTGCAGCTGTTTGCTACTGTGCTAAAGTAGAAGTCACAAATGTCTGCTTATGTTATTCATTCATTCTATTCATTACATATTCACTAAGACATTAATGTATTTAGTGTGTGTGTCCATGTCCTTCCTCTCTTGTGTGTATAGAGCAGAAGTCAACTGCAGGTGTTGACTTCTCAGAAGCCACCCATCTTGTTTCTGTTTTGAGGCAGGATCTTATGCTGGTGTGACTCTCACCAAGTAATCTAGGGTAGCTGGAGTGAACACCAGAAATGCACTTGTCTCCACCTGTGCAGCATTGGTGTCTGTGCTACTTGAGAGGCATAGTTGTGTGTTTTGGTGAGTGGGTAACATTAGGCGTACATGTGGCCTTTTCAAACATCCTTATTGTCATTTTAGGCCCCTCCTTCCTTCTGGATTTCCCTCTCTCCTCTCTCCATAAGCAGCCTCCCCTTTCCCATTTTCCTCTCAGGTAGATCGCTTGAATCCTGATATCCACTTTACCCTCCTCCATCTTCTTCTTACATACCAAACTAGACAGAAAAGACCTCAAGCTTCGACAGAGAACTGCAGGAAACTGAGAAAACTAGGAACAGGAAATGTGGCCTTCCGCAGGGAAGAGCACACCAATTGGTTGCCCAGTGGCAAACAGTCAGCCCTGAAAACATATATGCAGGTAGCATTATAGCTGGACTAGGTTATACTTAGGAATATATGTATATATACATCAACAAATGTGTGTAATAATAAAAAATAGGCCATGAATTTGAAAGAGAACAGGGAGGGCTACATCAGTGAAGAAAGGGAGGGTAGGACATGTTGTAATTAAATTATAATCTCAAAGTAAGTTTAAGGAAAAGAACTACGAATGACTGCCTATGAGAATTAAATCATTTAAAATAGAAAGGCAAATAACATTTAACTCTTACACCATTTTATAGTTGAAACAAATTGTGCAGAGTAAGGTAACAAGGTTGCTGTACAGCAGAGAGGAAAGGGGTGCATATGGGGCCTCACTTTTGGATACTAATGTCAAAGAAAGGGGAAGAAGAAGAAGCCAAATATAAAATCCCCATGCATGAGAGGAGCGAGCATCTGCACAACAGTGCTAAGTACTTGTTTTGTGTAGCAAAGAGATCTTATTACTCTTATGTAGTATTTTCAACTCAAATACTGAGGTGATACATCCCCAAAAATCTTAACTTTCACTTTCTTAAATGTAAATTAATATACTTTAATTTAGAAATGTACTAAGTATAAATTGATATGGAGAAAAGAATATAGATCATCTCCTATCACCTTACTTTTGAGTTAGCTACTGTTAATATCAGCATATATTTTGCTGTGGCTCTTATTTAAATGTAGAAATTAGGAACCTATGATAGAGTGTGCTGCTATCCTATATTTTAGTTCTTTTGGCAGTAATCAGCCTTCACTCACATTATAATTTATAATAGTTACATAGCAATTCATTATGTAGTACTACATTAGTTTAATTAATTTAACTAAACTGTTTATTCTTGGAGTTCCTTTTATTTATGTATTTAAAGATTTTATTATTTTATGTAAGTGCCTTACCTGTATTACACATCTGTGTACCACATGAATGTCTGGTGTCCACGAGGTCAGGAGAGGGCAACAGAGCTCTTGGAGTTGGAGTGATAGATCGTTATGAGCCGCCATGTGGGCGCTGTGATAGATGGTTATGAGCCGCCATGTGGGTGCTGTGAATAGAACCCATGTACTCTGCAAGAGCAGTGTGCTTAGCTGCTAAGCTACATCCTCAGCTCTGATCTTCCCTTAAAAACCAACCAAACAAACAGCACGTTCAAAACTATCTCAAGCCATTTCACAGCCAAGTTCCGTGTGCCATCTGAGCTTCTAGTTATTTTTATAAAATAAATGCTATTTGTTAAAGAGTCTGAACTCTTTTAAGTTTAAAGTGAAAATGTTTTGAAACTAATTTACTATGTTTTAAAGTCTCATCTATTTATTTTATGTGTGTGGGTGTTTTATCTACATGCATGGCTATGCACCATGTGCCTGCCTGGTGCTCAGGCTCAAGAGGACATTGGTACATCTAGCACTGAACTTAAAGGTGATTGAGCTGCCATTTGAGTGCTGTGACCCAAACCTGGTCCTCTGGGAGAGAAGCAAATGCTTTTAGCCACTGAGCCATCCCTCCAGCCCCTACTTACCATTTTAAAATGAGGTGGTTTTATTTGAGCTCATGTCTATAATCTGAGCATTTGTGAGGCTGAAGCAGAGGGATTGCCACAAAATTGAGGCTAGAATTGACTACAGACTGAGCTCCAGTCCAGGCTGGGTTACTTAGTGTCATGCTGAATCAAAACAAACAAACAAAACAAATAAAAAACAAATAAAAAACAAACAATAACAAAGCTAACATAAATTTCTTTAGACATTTATTTAACTAAAAACTATTTAAGAATGTTTTTTCCATCTATTATCCTTTGTAGGACTGGATTTGTGAAAATATATTGTATAAATTTTGTTTTGTCGTAGAATACCTTGTTTTCTCCATCTAAGGTAATTGAGAGTTTTGCTGGGTATAGTAGCTTGGGCTGGCATTTGTGTTCTCTTAGGGTCTGTATGACATCTGCCCAGGATCTTCTAGCTTTCATAGTCTTTGGTGAGAATTCTGGTGTAATTCTGATAGGCCTGCCTTTATATGTTACTTGACCCTTTTCCCTGACTGCTTTTAAAATTCTTTCTTTGTTTAGTGCATTTGGTGTCTTTGTTATTATGTGATGGGAGGAATTTCTTTTCTGGTTTTGGAGTTCTGTAGGCTTCTTGTATGTTCATGGGCATCTCTTTCTTTAGGTTAGGGAAGTTTTCTTCTAAAATTTTGTTGAAGATATTTACTGGCCCATTACCTTGGGAGTCTTCATTCTCTTCTATACCTATTATCCTTAGGTTTGGTCTTCTCATTGCATCCTGGGTTTCTTCAATGTTTTGGGTTAGGAGCTTTTTGCTTTTTGCATTTTTTTGACTATGATGTCTTCTGCTCCTGAAATTCTCTCTACTATCTCTTGTATTCTGTTGGTGATGCTTGCATCTATGATTTCTTTCCTATGATTTCTTTCCGAGGTTTTGTATGGCCAGGGTTGTCTCTCTTTCTAATTTCTTTATTGTTTCTATTTCCATTTTTAGATTCTGGATGGTTTTGCTCATTTCCTTCACCTATTTGATTGTGTTTTCCTGTAGTTCTTTAAGGGATTTTTGTGTTTCCTCTTGAAGGGCTTCTAGCTATTTTGTGTTCTCCTGTATTTCTTTAAGGGTACTATTTATTTCTTTCTTAACTATACCCTAGAAAAAGCAAGAAAGTAATCTTTTACCAAAGCCACACAAACTTAATTCCACCTCTTACAACAAAAATAACAGGAAGTAACAATTATTTTTTCTTAATATCTTACTATGAAAATTAGTATTACCAGCATCTCCTAATTGATTGACATCCAAAAATATGAGGAATAAGAAATTTGTTGATTGTCATCCAATGATCTCTCTAATTTGGTAATTGGAGAAATAGGTCAAATATTGTACAATCCATATATACTTTCAGCTTGTTTGTTCGTGACAGTGTTTTACTGTGTACAACATAATGGTCTTGAGATCTTGCTTCTCCTATCTCAGCCTCTCTATTAGTAGTATTGTTTATTTCATGTTTTTACAGTATACTATGGTTTTCAGAACAGCTTACATATTTTAAAAGTATTTATATACCCAAAAGAGATGTAGGCAATTAAATTGGGAGAGAGCTTGTAAGAGAACAACAAAGAGTGAGACTGAATGCTTTGCTTGACGTTTGTAACTCTTGTATCAAGTTACAACAGTAAGAGCCAAGATTTTAAGCTCTACTAAATATAAAACAAACAAACAAGCAAAAAACTTTATATATTTATGTTCATTTAAGAAAATATTAATAGTGATGTATTATTTTGAAATATACACTTAATATATTTAGAGTTATTTAAAATTTATATTGAGAAAAATGTATGTATTTTCAGTATTGCCATAGACAACCATCTACATAAGACTGTTAAATTGATTTGTTGTTTTATATCAAACAACTTTTATAATGCTCATTTTTATTATAATATTTTATAAATTTTAAAGAATATGACAAAAAAGATATTGTAGGTATTGAAGGGGGGTGTCTCTGGGAGGAGTTGGGATACAAAAGGGAAACAAGAATGTGATTTAATTCTATTTACTTAAATATGTTTTTAAATGTTAAATTCAGATAAATTGAAATCATTTTTAAAAAGAATGAATTTTATTACTTACTCTTTAAAATTTAGAATTGTGAACAACTTATGGGTAAACATATATGTTACCCCAAACTGAACACGTTGTTACTCAAAAAAAGCACCCATCCACTAAGATTCCATTTGTTGGAAGCTCTAGAAAAGATGAGCCTATTTCAGCATGCTGGAGACCAGGGTTGCTGAAGGCAGAGCCATTGTAGCAGATTTGTAAAATACAGAGAAGCAAAGAGAAGCAGAATTTCTTGTTGCTTAAAGATGTATAAAATCTACAATGATGCTGCCTAGGCACATGAGAAGCAGGCCAGGTTCCTGTGAATATTGCTTATCAGATAAAAACGTTGCTATACATTTTCACAAGCAGTATGTCTGGTTTGCTCCCCTGGAGATTGTAGGAAGCTATCGTTCCTTTCTGCTAGTTTAATGTTTTTCTTGATGTGTGTGCTGTCTTTCCACAGCTTTAGTTTTTCATTTATTAAAGAACCCAGAAGTCTTTAAAATTATCACTAGTGTGCATCATAAAATCACTAATATGCATTTTATTAAACAATTTCCTTTTCTTTACCAGTCAGGGAATTTTGTGTGCTTCACTGTCTACCTTAGAGCAAACTTTCTTTGTCCATCATTACTGGCATTCTGGGATGGCTTCTTCTGATGGGGGTCTGCCTAGTGCACTGAGGATGTTTAGCTTATTTTGTTTCAATCAGCTGCATGCCAATAGCACCCTGGCCCCACTTATGACAGTTGACAATGTCTCTAGGTATTTACAAATATTCCTTGAGAACAAAAATCACTAGTGATTGAGAACCCACTGGTTTAAAGATAATACAGTAAATTTATTGTTCTGACAATATTCCCACAGTCACACTTGACATCCCTTTATCCACTTGAAATTTTCTTTGCAACACCAAGAACTATTCTTTTTGTTTCCCAGTGATTTCAATTTAGTGAAGTAGATTTTGTGAAGCCTTGAAATGAAATGCAGCATGTTTTCATCCTAGTGAGTGCAAATCCAAAAGCAAACTTGGCCAAAGAGCAGAGATTTATTGCCTGCTGCAGGTGAGGAGAGGCCTAGACAAAGGAGCCTATACATGTTCATGTGAGAAAACTTCTGACAGCACATTACAAGCACGATCAGTTTAAGATCAAGGTTCTAGAAGGAAAGCTAACAGACACATTTTGGGGCAAGCTTAACTCAAGGTCATAGGGTGCATTTCCAAAGTTAAAACAGCAAAAATATATACTGTTGGACGTGATCAACTTGTTTCACAAAGATGGCAGATGGGATCACCACTAGGCATGTGTGTTTTCTCCAAAAGTTTTACTTGAAACAAAAGGTTGTTTAGGAGGTGCCAGTAATGCAAGTTCCCCTAAAGGTGTTTGCTTCACTTTGAAGCTAGCAAATGAACACCCTTAGCTGTCTCAAATACACACACTACCCCAATTATTTCTGAACATCAACAATGTAAAGACTGCTTTTGGAATGCAGCCATATTATATAATGTGAGATATACAGAGAGACTTTGCAGGTGTGGTCCTCTTTAAAATGTGGTGCTTGGCCTTAGTGGCACAAGACTCTGCTAAACCTCATTCTAAAAACAATGAAGTAGACTTAATTTTACTTCTGTAGTTAACCACTGTTAAGGATAAATTCAAGTTAGTATTCAAGTCATTTCACTCCTTGGTTGGTAGTCTAGACTCTGGGAGAACTGGATGGTCAGGCCTGCTGTGGTCAAGAGGCGCTTGCTGACAGAATCTAGTGGCAGTTCCGTGGGAGGTCTTGACCAATGCAGGTGTCGATGCTTAGAGCCAACCATCAGACTGAGCTCAGGGAACCCTGTGAGGGAGCTGGTGGAAGGACTGGAGGAGCAGAGGGGGATTATAACCCAATTAGAATTATATTCTTAGGACTATAAGAAAAAATAAAAAAAGATACTTTCCTACCTTTACTTAAACAATTACAATGAAAGAGAATTTTCCATTTCCTCCTGAAATACTATAAAAAAAAAAAGAACAAAAACTAAACTTCTTAACTCACGTGTGGTTGCATATATCTTAATTTTGCTTTGAAGCACTATAGCAATGAGTTTGAGATGGTCTGGGATGCATAATGAACTCCAGGCCAACATAGAAAGGTAAATATTAAAACTCTGGAGAGAAAGAGAAAGAGGGAGAGGTAGAGGAGAAAGAGAGATATATTTTAATTTAGAGACATCCCCAAACTTCTCACAATATTACCTTATTACACTATAATGGTGGCTGTAGTTAATTCTAGACTATTTTAACATTTTGGAAATAACATTTGAAAATATTGAGACCCTTTATTACCCAACCCCAAGTGGTCAGCCATAAACACAAACATGTATGAACAACACTAAATGGGCTCATCATGTTGGAATATACATATGCTATACATATGTGTATATACATATATACGTAATTACTATTCCATATAATATTAAAGAAGAGATCATGAATTTGAGAAACAGACACAGGAGTGAGGAGAAGGCAGAATGGAAATGGTGTAAATTTAGTTTTCTTTCATAAAATTCTAAAAAATAATTATGAAAAGATTTTGATTTTTATAATGAAAAGGCAGTAAGGAGTAGAGTTGGAACAACTGGGTTAACTTTTTTTTCTTTATCTTTTTCTCAATTTAAAGAAATGGATATATGTCACAGTGTGCAGTTTAAGGTTTATAGAGACTGAGACATTGGTTTAACAATATTACATTATCAGTCTCCTGATCAGCCCCTTAAATCTCTTGTAACTACATTCACAGTTGTTTCAACTGTTTTCACCTAAAATCAGTGTATATTTCTGTGTGTATGTCTGTGTCTCTTTGTGTTAAGTATATAAATGCAATTATTAATTACTTACATTTTAAAATGTCTAGAAGGTACCCTCTTGACTGAATGCAGGTCATTTTCTAATGTAGCTGTTTTGAAACTCTGCCACATACTACAAATAACATTACAAATTGCCATCAACCTGGGACTGTGAACATTTCTAGTGGCTGAGTCCCTTCCAAAGAGCTGGCTGCTGTAACTGGTCTGAATAGAGCCTGAGAGTCAACTCGTTCAAATCTCCCTAGGTGATTCTCATGTGCACCCAGTGTCTAGAATTTCTTTTGTAATACATGGCAGAAAATGCCCTAGATGGTTATGTAATATTATGTATTATGTTAGCTCGAGGCCATACTGTCTGTCTGGTATTTATAAACCTGGCTTTCTATGTCTAGATGTGGGGCTGTAGTTCGACAGAAGAAGTAGATGTTACATGTCTAATATTCCTCCCACAATGATCCCTGTAAGCAGCAAACTGCTCTGGATTCGGAACTGTGTGGGAGCTGAGTGGGGTCACCTTACTCTAAGCATCCTCTGCACAGAGAATGCTAGTGAGTCAAGAGGTAGATGACTCCCCAAAAAGCATGATATTCAGGTGGTGAGACTACAGGGACAGGCATCAATTGTTTGAGAGCTTTTGGATGCCTGACAGTCACAGGGCCTAGGCATGGCCTTGGGGGCTATGACTCCTTCAGTTCTCAGAGTCAGATAAAGTGTGCACAGACTTCAAATTTGGAAGCTTACACAGTGGAATCCCCACTGTGTAACAAGAAAAGGCAGGGGAGGCTACATTCTATGAGGTTATTTTCCTTTTACATTGAATATTGACTTAGGAGAAAACTAACAGAACTTTACATCTTTCCTTTTCTTTCCCAAAGTTCTCTGATTTTAGTTCAAAATTCGAAGTATTTTATGTCAGAAATGATACATTACAATTTCAGGTTTGGAGTTAGGAAGGAGTTCATGCAAGAAGAGTTTACTTTGCCTGAAATGCTGCAGGCTTACTCTTCCCTAGCCAAGCTGCCACTCAACTGTGCAGAGATTCCCAATGAAAGCTCTGCCCCCATTCAGAGAAGTTGATTCCAGAATGTCTCTGTACCACAGTGACATGCCAAGTCCCAGCCTTCCTGGAACCTTGGCTGCTCCTTGCTGCTTTTCCTTGTTACATGTCTTCTTTTCCTTACCTCTATAGTTCATTGACTTGCCCGTTTGATTTCTTTTAAGGCTATTTCAGTGAAAGAGAGGTCACTACTCTTATGCAGTTTGTAGTGTAGGAGAGAAGACAGATGTAACTAATGAACACTGGGAAATACCAGCGAGTAGTGACAGCTGCTATAGACAATATCAAACAGGGATGGTCTGGAGGTAGCATAAAAGACCATTCTACAGTCGTGTAATGTTATATGGAAAAAAGGAGCCACATGGGAGAGCATCCATAGCAACAATTTATACAGAACACCTTCCTCAGGTGGGTATGGGTGGGGGTGTGAGAGGGGTGAATGGGTAGTTGGGTAGGGGAGCACCCTCTCAGAGGCAAATGGGAAGGGATGGGGTGAAGAACTCTGGGAGAGTGGACTGGGAAGAAGGCAGCGTTTGGTATGTAAATAAATAAATAAAATAAATAATAATAATAATAATAATAATAATAATAATAATAATAATAATAATAATAATAATAAAAAGAATCCCTTCCAAGTCAGCAGTCAACTTTGCCATGTTTGGGGATGCTAAATGTTGAAAAACTAAAGCCCAGAAGCTGGCAGGGTGAGACAGTGCTATCAGGAGGGGAGCAAAGCAGGACTCCATCATGGAGGACCTTGGAGTCCACATGGAGTTTAGAATTTGCTTCAAGTTCAAAGGAAAGTCTCTGAGCCCAACAGATTTAAATTTCCTTTACTCAGTTTGATTTTTAGCATGTGATGACCAGATTTATTTTCTTTTCTTTTTAAAGAAGAATGAATTAATTCTTCTCAGATCCAACATTTGGGAATTTCTTTTCAGTTACACATTAACTTGATGACTAATCTTGTGTTGTCAATGGGAGATATGAGAGAGAAGCAGGTGTTTGAATTCTTGCTTTTAGCCCTGCTAATAAATAAGATTGTGGTCTCTGTAAACCATCGCTTTCATTTAAATTAGTTTGCTGAAAGCTGGGACCTCTGTGAAAACTTGCATTTTACAAATTAGAATTTCTATGTGCTGTGGATAAATATGGAAGGAAGCCTAGGGTGAGGCCTATGTTGGCTTTTGGGAATGACATTTGCTTTTAAATTAATGAAATACTTTGGCTTTTTCAAAGCACCTGGGAAGGGTGCCTGCTTTTTTGGTAGGAAAAAACATGAAAAAAACAAAACCAGGAAATGTGAATGTATTCACTGAATCCTTCTCACCTTTAAATCTGAAAGAAACCTCAGCAGGGTCTCTATTAGGTTGCTCTAGGATGCAACAAGACTTTAGAGTGTGACATATGTAACCTACACACAGTGATTTGACATGATCAATATTAACTAAGCAAACACATTGTATTCATTTGGAATTGAACCAGGAAGGCTGGTAGGTATTCTGTTTCTCTTACTAACCAATACAAGTGGTTGAGTTTATGTTAAAGCAAGTGTATAAACTTAAACCTCAGTAAAGTGCAGGCAGTGAGAGGCACATGCAGCCTGATAAGGCACAGGGTTCACAACCACAAAATTATTGAGCATGGAAACTCATTGGCATATAAATTAAAGGTGCTTTAAGATGGGAGAATGGAGGGAAAACAGATTGCTGTGTGCAATCCAATTAATTTAGGAACCATTTGGACATTTTATTCCTCTGCAAACAGTTTGCTTGGAGGTCTCCAGCTGTGTTTGGCACCAAGCACACCACACTGAAGAAAAATGTACTGGAAAGTTGAAAGTTATGCAGTGCCCATTGGCATGTGACTGTCTAGTGTATGGGTGAGTGGATACTTTATGGAGATAATTTCTGGTAGAAAGTGGGAGCCAGAAGCAGGTATAGAAAAGTTCAAGGCCAAAGACTGGACCAAGGTCTGGCTGGCAAGAGAAATCACCCAGATCTTACATAAACAGAGAGCGAGAGGCCACACTAAGTAGAGAATGGCTGAGGAGCAGAAGGAGCTGCTCAGGGCCAGGGCTCTTCCGAAGGACAGGTGCCACGGTCTGAACAGAGAGCACACAGGCTTCTTGCTTCCCTGCCCTCAGCACAGCACTACTGCCTTTCGAGGAATCCCTCTTGAGCACCTCACAAAATCTCTCCTCCATTGTGTTCTCTAATCAGATACAGTCTTTTTTTAATCTTTGTTATCATTTGAAATTATATCTTTGGGTATGTGTATAGTTTGCTAATTTTCTCTCCCTTACTGAGCTAATAATCTTTATTAGAAGATTGTGTCACCAACTCTGTGGTCTGCTTGGTAGGTAGTTGCCATATACAGAATGTTGGGTGAAAATCTGGAGCCTGGCAGGTCATTTGGGAGATGCTGAGGACTGGGTGACGTTGTGCTCAATGACCATGCAGAATGACCTTAGTTAGCACTGGCCAGCTCAAACAGTCAGGAAAGTTTGACTTGAAAAAAATCTCATCTAGTGGATAGTTTGCAGAAAGTCGTAGTCCTCATTCCAGTGGGTATAGACAGAATATTCATGGTAAAAATAACCAAGAGAAGCATGGGGCACATGCCTATGAACCTAGTATTGGGAGGCAAAAGGAGCATCCTGAGTTCCAGGCCAGAAAGTACTCACTGGGTAATGAGAGGCCCAGTCTCAAGGGGGCAGAAGAGACCAGTTTACATCATCCACAAACAGCAGAGCCATAGTATGAGCCCCAATGCCATCTCCAGCTCCCTCCCCTCATCTCCTGTCAGTGTTCCGCTGTTTGATTTTCCCTGGCATGCATTAGGTGCCAAGGATTGAGCCTCAGTTCTGCAGACTTCTTGCCTCTGGAGAAATCTGCTACTTTCCCCACAGAACGCCCAGGAATGTTTTAAGTCTGATAGTATTTTAGGTTATCTCTGAGACAGAGATCGGCTTATACAACTTAAGGCCAAGCATGATTTCCAAGACTGACTGCAGAACAGATCAAAGCGATGTAGCTATGGTGTCTCTGCAATGAGTGGCAGTCCCCAGATCATAGTTCAGTGCTTACAATGTGTCAGTATTCTAAGTAGATGATCCTAGATGAGATGAAGGGTGGAATCAGAAGTTATGTCTGAAGTCTTGAGTGATGCTATGATTGGAAGCACAATCATAGAGCTGCCCCAGTACTGGCATTGTGAGTAAGGGACAAGGTGGAGCCGCACCACTTTCTGGTAGTCCTCCATACACTGGACAAAACTGACCTGTGTCCCTAATGAGCAGTGATATCACTGGGAAGCTCAGACTGCCTAGAACTCCTGATCCTGCCTCAGCCTCCCAAGTGCTAGGATTATAGGCATGTGCAACCATACCTGGCTTAGACAATTACTTGTATTACTTTTGATTTTTCATTTTTTGATCATACAAGTTCTGTCAGCAGCCACCAAAATGAGAAATATATACAAATGGCATGTTTTATGCACAGGGAAGTTATCCTTCTGAGACTGAGAAGTAGATTACAAGGTCAGATTCAAGGATGAACTGTGAAGACAATGCTCTGTGTGCGCGCGCAGCATGTGCACCTCTCACATGCAAATGATGCTTTCGCATCTGTGAGGTCCTTTCTATAGGTACTTATTTGAAGTGGTAGTGTTTTGTCTCTATAATGACACATAATAGGATCATGAGTTTATCAAGAGAAAAGGTTGGATTTGAAAGTTTCAGTCCATTATCAATTATCCCTGTAGCCCTGGAAGAACAGGAGGTAAATCTAAACCACTTAACATCCTAAGCCAGGACACAAGGAAGAAAGGACGGCCAAGGCCCAGCAGCTCTCTTTTAGCACACACAAACCAAATGACCTAAGGACTTTTTGCAAGGCCCTATCTCCTGAAGGTTCCACCATATCTCAGTAGCAACATGTTGTGCACCAAGTGCTATGTTGAATTGTAATATTCCTCATAAGTTCATAATTTAAATGTTTGGTCTAGCTGGACAAAGCCTTAGGTCCAGCTAAATGAAGTAGGTCACTGGAAGTAGGCCTTTGAGAGTACCTTTCTCTTGATTTCTTCCTGCCTCTGTCTCTGCTTCCTGTCCATACAAGATGAGGGAGTTCCTTGCTATCCTTACCTGCCACATTGATGGTCTGCCCAAGTACACAACCATGGAGTCAAAGAACTCCTTTTATGTTCTAGCTAAAATAAATCCTTTTTTAAAAGATTATTTATGTAAGAGAATTTGGATATACCTATAAAAACAAATTAATGTAGAAAGCCTCTGAAATATGGGCTTCTGGAGGAAATTCAGCACCCAAACTATAACATAAAAAAAATGATAAGCAGAGGCATTAAGTCAGTTCCTTCACAGACAAGGCCACCAGCCTCGAACTGTGGAAAACATCCACGCTGAGTAGCCTAACCACCTCTCCTTTCCTTCTCTTTTTCTTCCTTTCCTTCTCTCAATTCAGCTAAAATACTGTTATCTATAAAGTGACAGTTCTGTTTTTACTATGTATGCATATATGGTATATATGCATGTAAGAGTGTCTAGGGTGGTTTTAAAGTCCTTAGTCTGAAATCATGACTATAATATGAAATCAAAATCCGACTCAGGCTTGCATCAGCATCAATAAGAACATCTTAGTCTCTATCATAGATATGTCTCTACATCCATCTTCAAAATTCTGCTTTGTTGTGAACAGGAAACCTTGAAGTCCACAGAAATACAGTGGGCATGGACAAAGGAAGTTAGTTATTCTTACAGCTTCACACTCATTACTGTCTCAGTATTAGCAGATTATCTCTGGGTATTTACAACCCTTCTCTGGTTCCTCAGAACATACCTAATATGCTGCGAACACAAGCACGTAGAGATTCTAAACTTAGGTTGGCTCTGCAAACAGCTTATGACATAACAAAGATAGATTTTCCAATCTGCTTCTGGATCACATCCCCAGAGGGGCATTCTAGTCTATCCTCCAGGCTTGTACCAATTGTTGTTTTGTGATGTTTTTGTTGGTTGTTTAAATGATTTATAATTAATGCCCTGTTTGATTTCTCCTTCATCTGAGTTCAGTTCATGTGTTCAGAATACATTTTTTAAACTAATGTCTTGTTTAGTGCAGTGCCTTCAAATATTTGTTGAATAAATGTGTGAGTGAATGACAGAGTAAACGAACCAGTGAGACAGAATAGCTGACCAAGTACCTCTTCCTTTTTCTAAAATTCATAAGCTCTCTCACTTAACCCACTTTGATCCTCATGAGCTCTGAAGGATCTGTTTTTCACTTGCAGTCAAAGCAAAGGCCTGATGTATCAGCATTGCCTGTTGCTTCTCTAGATTCGGTCAGGTTCCACACAGTGACACATTAGTAATCTAGCCTCTGAGAGACATCCTTAGCTATCTTGTCACTTCCAGACCCAAGTCCAACTCAGGCAAGTCTCCAATATACTCTCTATCCTTTGGGGCCACTAAGACTCCCGAGAGGGGTCTTCATCTCAGGGTGACTATCATCATCAAGGGTCCTATTCCTTTTACAGGAATGTACCTTTTTTTCTACTGACTCAGACAGTTGGTCACAGCTAAACCCTAATTCAGATAGACATGCTTTTATGCTTCATTGTGAACTTTTTATACTCTTTACATGTCCTCAACTGCAGATCCTGGCATTCGTTCTGGACTGTCCATGAGCTGTGTGACTAGAGACAGCCATGTGTAAAGTGGACAACACAAATTGATAGTAATGACCCTTCTTGTTTACTAGCTGTGCAATCTTAGGAAAATGATTTATCTTTATGTACTCCACTTTATCTGTTAAATGGAATGAATGATAGTATGTACCCATTAACGCTACGTTCAAGATTAAATATGAGCATATTTTCTATAGATTTTCATAATAGTCACACTAATGTTGGCTCATACTTTCTAAGAATTTGGTTCATCACTTTGAAGAAGAAGGGGTTGGGAAGAGGGGGAAGAGAGAGAGAGGATGAAATAACGAGAACTCATTTCTCTGAGAGTGCCATCACAGCACACCCAGAGGTATATGTTTCCCATTTTCCCACACAGGTCTCAGTCCAATCAAGTCAACAATCAAGGGTAAGCATCATGCGTGTAAACTTTAAAACAATGCCTAACTCACAGAGATACCCTCTAAACATTCTCTCATATGGTGATGGTGGTAGTGACAACTCTATACCATCTATGTTTTCCTTAAAGTTAAAAATCAATACGAGATTAGTTCTGAAGGCCCTTTCTCATTCACCCAGACTTGAGGGTGCACTGACTTGTTCCAAGTTCAGAATTCTAAACCTGTAGAATAAATCTTTATCCTGAATGAAAGCAAATTCTAGATAACCTCTAAGTAAACAAGGCATTTGAACTCTGGGATTGTGCTTCAAATATAATCATTTCTTTCCAGAAGTACTCTCCCTTCCCATTCCTTTTCTTTCCTCTCTGCCTCACCAGTTCCAAGCTTAAGTGTTCCCTTCCATATCTCCATCTTCTGATTCGTCAGGTCCTTAGCCATCACACACAGCTGGGTTTCTTTCTTACTTCTTAGTTCTATTGAGACCACCAGGAGACTAAATGTTCAAAGGTTTTAATGCTACTTTGTTGCTTGAAACTTCCCAAGATGTAATAGTAACTGTGGGATAAAAAAATTCAGCCTTCTTGCTGTGGTATTCATAACCCAGGATAGCTTGACCTCTCCCAATTTTCTTGTGCATCAGTGAGTAGGTGGTATTTGTATTCTCCTAAACTCACAGTGATGTCCCATCCTCAGGGAAACCCTTCCCTCTTCAATTGAGTCCTTATGTAATTTAAGGCTTATCCCAAGCTGCATCTCACCAGGGCAGTGTTCTTTCTTCACCCTGCTTCCCTGTTCATATTTCTCCACCAAAACCCCTTTGCCCATATTTTGAAATGATTTTAGCTAAGTGTTATCTCTCCTTTAAAGTCTACATTCCTCTACAACAAATGCAGATCTTATTGTCTCCATGTTCTGTAAGATTTAAAACACTTATTTAAATGTTTGGAGCTAATTTGCATCTCTTTGAAAATCTGATGCTGGGTTCTCCATGTACCACAAGATGGTGTTTTAAGTGGTATAACACCACCACAGCCATTCAGAGGACAATTTTCGTTTCATGACTTAGAAATTTCTAAAATAAGCCCTGAAGAGGAGTTACAGGTAATGTCTACAACAATAATAACATTAACAGGATTACATTGCATCATATCACCATCAAGAATAACTTTCTATGAAGACTCACTAACAACCACAGAGATCATTTGAACCCATCCTTCAGAAAGTGGGTCGTGACTTCAGCTAATTCCTCACACTGGAATGGTAGATTTCTATCTATCAATTCCTGATGTATCTAGATGGTGAGAGATCTAAATAAGCCTATATACATATAATGAGAAAATGAGGCAATTTGTTAAACATCCTACATTATACTTTGAAACATTTAAAGTCTATAGGCTATATATGTATATATATATATATATATATGTATATATATGTGTTAAAATACTTTCAATATACTGTTCATTGATATGAAGTTTTAAAATATAGACAGAATAACATTCTCCAAAAATAAGCCAAATAACAATGAAAGAGCCATGCTAATGACTGATCTTGTTTCTTTACAGTAAGAAATTCATAAAGTAGGATTTTGAAAAGACTTAATAAATCTCTTCTAAAATGTACACTCATTCCTAGCACACACCACTTTAAAGGAGTTTGTAGTGGTACCTATAGAAAAACAAAGTAGCAAAAAGTAGTTCATAAATTAAAACATAGCAGTTGAATGTAGAAATCAAAACAGAGAAAGGTTTTGCAACATAAAAATTTAGTAACAACTTAGGTGGGCTCCCAGATATGGTTTTGTAGTTTCATAACACTGCCAGGATCATAACACAGACTTAGAGCTTTCTAACAACTGACAGGGAGTGAGAAACAGTTACTTGTCTTAGAGCCTGCCTGAGATAAAAGCCACCTGTTTAGCATGTGAGAACTTCATGCTGAGTTCCCTAGTCTCATAGAGACAGATCTACTGAGCATTCCAATCCTGAAATGACTTTCCAGGGTATTTCCTGAGACAGTCATCAGTGACAGCTAGTGACTATTCACCAAACTCTAGCTAGCACCATCTGAGCATTGTGAGCAGGAAATATACTTGTGTGCCTTTTTCCTATATTTAGGAGGAGCTTCACGTGTCAGGGTCCATGATTTCTTGCAACTTATCTTGTGATGTTTACTTGGTAGTATAAGATTATGTGCTTTGAGACTCAGTGTGCAGGCATTATCTGAACATTGCCTTCGTAAAGTTTTTTCTAAATACCTATTTTATGGAAGTATATAACACAGGCAGAGCCTGATGCATTAACGAACAATTCTAGGCTCTCTGTGGTTAAAACCAAGAATGAGTGTTTCATGCTCATGCCTTATGTCAGTTAAGGGTCACCTGGGCTCTGGACCACATGCTTCTGGTCATCATTCATCATTAGCACAGGGACAGATGGAAAAGAGAAGGTGACAAAGCACACACTAGCTCCTACAGCTCTGACCAAAAGTCACATGATCAATAGCAAATATCTAACAACTGTCACCAGAATTTTCCTATCAGGCAAGTCAGGGTAAGTGACATGTGTGTGACTATTTTAGTTTTCAACTTCACTGCAGTGTTCAGAATTACACTCTAGATTTAGTGAATAGTCCTACTAACTAGTATCTGAGGTCTAACAGTGTTAAACAAATAGAATTTTGTTTGAACTCACAATTCAAACATGCTTATGAATGATATAAAGGAGACTAAAAGATGCACATATTACATACTAATGTATTAGTCTCACAACTTTTGTTACATAGTAAACCCTTCCATCTTACTTATTTTACCATAATATGTAAACTGATAAAAAGATGATATTAATATTGTTACTAGCTTGGACCAATAATATCTGAGCATTTGGTTGACATCATCAATTAAGTTTAGCAGAAAAAAATTGGCATTTGGCTGATGGGAAGGCAATGGAAGAAAACAACCTACAAACAACAACTTGTGTGAAATCCTGCTGAAGTATGTTCACTCAGCCACTGCACCCCACATCGACAAACAGCAGTGTAAGAGTGAAATCCTGCTGAAGTATGTTCACTCAGCCACTGCACCCCACATTGACAAACAGCCACTGCACCCCACACCGACAAACAGCAGTGTAAGAGTGAAATCCTGCTGAAGTATGTTCACTCAGCTACTGCACCCCACATCAACAAATAGCAGTGTAAGAAGACACTGGTCCTGATTACTGAAATTTGAGGCACCCTGGGTGAAAGGAAATAGATGCCCAGGAACCAGAATCCTTGGTACTTTTCTTTTATCCTTAGAAATGATCCCTGAGATATCTCCACAGTGCCCAGTTCAACTAATTAGTGTAGGAAGTGGTGACATCAGAAGGTTTGAGTTTTAGTCTTGCTTTGGCCAGTTGTGTATCTTAGTACACAAGTCTCAATTTTTTACTTCATGAACTTGTCGGTACAAATTCTCTCAAAGGCCCTCCTTGCTTCTGCAACACCTTGTAAGCTTTAGGAAATGGGTAGAAACACTGCAACCACCTTTTTAACTGGCTCCTACTAATGGTGTTGCTCTCTTTGTAATGGGAGTCCAAAATTGGGTCTAGTAGGAGATGTCACAAGTCCGCTGCTATAAATGAACTCTGAAAACTGTTCTGAGTTTTTATTTTTTGAGCCTGCCCTCTCATAAAGATTCAGCAAAGTTGTGGCCCCTTGCTCAGAACCCTGTTCACATGATGCCAGCTTATACTAGGTTCTCCTTTGTTTTAGGCACAAGGATTTTGTAGGAAATGATTTTTAAAATGGGGAGCACCTAGCTTAAATTCTGTCCTGATGAAAATTGAATGTTTTGTGCAATTTGCTATATAAACAGACCTGTTGCAGCAGGCCAATGGACAGATTACTACTTTAATACCATGTTTATTCTTAAGATAGGTTCTTTCTATACTGCCCAAGTTGCTCTCACACACTCAGGCTCAAGCAATACTCCTGCCTCAGTCTTCAGAGTGCTTGAAGCTCAGTTGTATACAGCCACACTTAGACAAAGTTAGGATATATATATTATTGGCAGATGTATACAAATGGAACAAAAGTAGAGAGCACACTGGATAGTATACATCAGATTCATTTGGTGAGGGAAGAAGACTACGAAGGAAAACCAGGAAGCTTCCACTTAATATACATAAAGTTTTCAATTTTATTTTCAAATGGAAAGCAGTAATAATAAAAATTAATATATATTTATAAATCTGTGTTGTGTCCTATGGTGAAATTCATTATTTTCAGTCAATTTTTCTCTATTTTTAGACTTCATAAAATAAAAATAATTAAAAAAGTAAGTACTAATAAAGTGTAGCTTCAGGAGCGGAGCTTGATCTGGAATGGGCAAAGCTGCCAAGCGTAAGTGTTGATGATTAAGGCGAGGAGCCAAAATGACAGCCAGGGCTTTAAACACCATGGATGATTAGGAAGTAACCGAAAGCAAGTGCCAGGAAAGCACTGGCGTCCTAGTTTTCCCTCATGGGTGACACCAGGCACTGAGGTCCGATGTAGCAGCACAAGTACTGGCAACGGACTCACTGCATAGGGAAGACTGAGCAAAAGAGCCTCAAAGTTCTTGGGCTCGGCACTGAAAGAAAGACTAGAAATGGAATAGTAATGGCTGCTGAACTGATGATAGGAAAGGTCTTCCAGGTCCTCTGAGTAGGAAATCTCAAGAAGAAGATATCAACAGTAAGGGCACACGTGGGGATAAAGGTATGACTATGCAGGGGCAAGAAGCTTTGAAGTATCTGCAGTCCACCAGGACTGGGTACCATGATGACAGAAAGATTTTCATCAAGAACAGGACTCCTTGGATTCTGTATGTTTGCTTTTGGAAACCTTAGAAGCGATATTCAACTTAATTTTACGTTTGGAGGTTTAAGATTTCAGTGCTTCTGGTGATGAACAAGAACAGCTAAACAGAAGAGCAGCCAAGAGGTAATACTAACCCAGTAGACCTAGCAGATATCCACAGACTATCTCCCAACGATCGGGAGTTCACGATGGTATTAACCAACTGCACTTCCACTCAAAATTGGGCTTGAGGCTCTTGCCAGAGCAGGTAGGCAAGAAAAGTAGGAATAAATAAAGGTTTTGTTTTGTTTTTTATTCATGGATAAGGTGATGTTACATAGTGAGACTCCTGAGAGGCAATCAGTGGGGAAAAACACCATGAGAAAAAAATGAGCCTAGTCAGCAAGCATGCAGGGTGTGAAGTCAGTATATAAATCATGTTCATTTCCATGAACCAGCTGTGGCTGGTCCTCCAAGGAAATCAATGAAACACTTTCATTTTAAATATTAAATTATTCACACACTAATTTAGCCCCCAAATGTCAAAATACACACTTTAAAAATACACATTGTAAATCATTAAAGGATACCACAGAGCTGTACTAATGTAACCCATGCTCGTAGACCTTGAGTTTTAAAGTGCAACCTAATCTACAGATTTGGATGCAAAGCTCCATGTTCTTCCAATAGTACTCACAAGCTCACTCTATGATTTATATGAACATGCGAGAGATCTAGAATATAGAAACTATTTTTTAAAAAAAGAATAACCTTGCTACAAGGACTATACCACCCTAAAGAGTATTGGAGGTACAATGATAGACTGTAGGTTAATTGTATAAAATTAAAGATCTCCAAGAAAAACCCAGACATTTATTATCAATTCTCAAGGGTGTGAGGATAGTTTAATGGGGAAAGAAGAGTATATTGACTAATGGTGCTAAAACAACATCTGGAATAATGATATTATTATTATTTATTAATTATAAATTATTATTAGTTAAGGTATTGTTAGTTTCAAGATAAAAACTTTGTGCATACTGTATAAACATTACACTCTGGAACAAATGAAGGGTTCAAAGAAAATGTAAATATAAATCTTTCTAAGTATGAGGTTTTTTGGTTTTTTTTTTTTTTTTTTGGTATTTTGGGGTTTTTTTGTTTGTTTTGTTTTGTTTTGTTTTTTTGAGACAGGGTTTCTCTGTGTAGCCCTGGCTGTCCTGGAACTCATTCTGTAGACCAGGCTGGCCTTGAATTCAGAGATCTGCCTGCTTCTGCCCCCCAAGTGCTGGGATTAAAGGTGTGTGCCACCACTGCCTGGCTAAGGATGAGTTTTTTAATGCAAGCCAAAAGTGACAAAAATATTTTAAAAAATGGGTTTGATTTCCATCAAAATGAGAAAAATAAAAAACACATTGCAAATTATGCCATTGAGAAAGTGAGAGAGATGCTAGGGAGATGGCTCAGTAGTCCAGAACATCTGCTTTTTCAGAGCAACAGAGTTCAGGTCTTAGCACCCATAACACATGGCTCACAACTGCTCGTAACTCCAGTTTCAGAGTATTGGTGATCCTCTTCTGAACTCTTTGGGCAACTGCATGAACACCACACACAGACACACACACACACACTTTTAGCAAAAGAAAGTGAAAATTTTTGTATATGAGAATATGTGCCTATCGTGTCTGATAAAGGACTAGAATGTATGATGAACACTTACAACCCAGAAATAAGGGCAACAACCCGCTTAAAAATAACAAATGTATACCAGACAATAAATACAGGTAAGCACATGAAAAGGTGACCAACATTATTACTCATGACAGAAATGTGAACCAAACTCATGAGTTAGTTCATTTATCATCCATGAAGATGGCTCTCATAAAAGACGGACATTAACAGGTGTTGGTAAGGAGGTAGAAAGCTGAGACCTTGCACATTGCTGATAGGGATCTACAGCAATATGGCAATTACTTCCTCCTAAAAGTACTCGGAGTTTATCAAATTGATAATGCCAAACCTAGAGTTACCATATGGCTTAGCAATTGCACTCCTAGGTATAGAACCAAGAGAAATGTAAACACATCTTTTCATATAATTAACCTTGAAAACATTATGCAAGATAGAGAAGGCAATTACAAAAGACTGTGTGAGGCATTATCCCATTATATGAATTCTCTCTAATTGATTTATAGAGATAAAAAGTACATTAGTGTTTCCCTATGGCAATGAAGGATTGCGGAGTGACTTGCTCTCTTTCTGGAGATATTAAAATGGAAAAATGCTTGTGGTGTTGGCTGTACAGATCTATGCAATATAGCAAAATATGTCATGACATGCAAATTACATTGTAACAAAACGATTTACAAGGTTACATAGTAATTATGATCCCAATAACAGATGTTTATGCTGAATTAACCTTCCAAAAGACAGTGATTACAGAAGCTGCAAAATATATAATGAAACACTAAAAAATACTATAAACTGGCAAAGAGAGCCAGCAAGTAAAACAAATTTAAATAAAGGGACAGGACGATATGGAGGTCTACAGGGGTTCGGTGGATTTATAGAGATTAAAAGTACATTAGTGTTTGCCTGTGGCAATGAAGGGCTACGGAATGACTGCTGCTCTCTAGGTGATGCTTTTTGGAGACATTAAAAATGAAAATAAAAGCAACTTAGTTTTCACAGCGCATGAATGCCTAAACCTAATTATAAAGCATTATTCTGTTTGTCGTGAGGTATCAGAACCTGGAGTTCAGTTCTGTTAGAGAAGCTGGAAATGTAGAGAGTGAGTTGTGTGAGAAAGAGCCTTAGCATACAGCCCTCTGAGCCCAAGCATGAGACAACAATGTGGTAATTTTCAGTGACCATTTGCATACTAAGGCAAAACTGGCAAGAGCTGCCTTGGAGTTATAGTGAGAACACTGCCATCTACAGGCTAGGCAGGGTATTCCAAGGACTTCAGAATGAAGAAGGATTCTGACCTCATTGCAGAGGTCATGCTGTCCTATGGACTTCAGAGAAGTTTACCGGGTTTCTCAGTTGGAGAGAGCTGATCCTCAGTGGTCAAGCAGGCAAGAAACACAAATTCAAAACCACAAGCCCATGGACACACTTCAAGACTGGAGGCAGTCAAAACCTTCTCAAAACATGGATAGCAATTGATAGACCTGCAAATTGATGAAGAGCAAACTGTAGTTATAATACTAGAGATGAAGCTCAGAGATAAAGATGCAAGTAGAAAGAAAGGAAAATGATCAGCAAACTGATAAGAAGACTGATGTTGGAGCTATGCTGTTAATAAAATGCTTGTCACACAGGCACAAGTTGAATTTTATTCCCTAGAACTCACATAAAAATCTAGACATGGAAGTAAACACTTGTAATCCCAGGGCTGGGAAAGAGAGAATGGTACATCCCTGGACATCATTGGTCATTCATCTAGGCTGGTGAGATGTAGGCTAATGAGAGGCCCTGTTGCAAAAATACGAAATCAAAAGCAAATACAAACAAACAAGCAACCCCCCAAACAAAGAAAACAAAAACCAAACAAACAAAAAACAACAAAGTGACAGTGACTTAGGAATGACAGCTAAGGCTGTTTTCTCTGGTTTCTGTACACAGATTCACACATATGTATGTACACACATACATATACACACACACACCTGCATACACACTAACCTGTGCACATACACACAAACATTGTCTATTAGTATCAGACAATATGACTTCAAGAAAAAGACATTTGAGTATTGCTAAGGTTGTTCAGTGGGTGTTTGTTAACTTTGACTGTAGGGATTCAAGTGGTGGAAGGAGAGGCCTGGTGCTTCTAAGTTGTCCCTTGAGCTCCATCATATAGAATAAAAATCTTGTTGTGGTATATGCCTTTAATCCCAGTACTCCAGAGACATGAGGCAAGCTGTTCTCTGTGATTTCAAGGGCAGTCTACATAGAAAGCTCCAGGCCAGACTGGGCTACATAATGAGACCCTGTCTCAAAAAGATTTTTTAAAGATAGAAATATTTACAGAGATAAGGGTATTTTATGTAATGCTGGCTGAACCCACACCCATAATAACATATTCCAAATGAATAAGATGAGTAACATAAACTTTGTGGGGTCACACCTTGTGCCTCACATGAGGTCCTAAATAGCCCAATTAAAAGAGCCAAATAAGAGTAGGAAGCGAGAAGGAGATCTGTTCAATGTGGCTCATTGGAATGAAGGCCACGGAGATCCACTAAACCCCTTGGGTGAAGGAGATCTGCTCAATGTGGCCTCATTGGGATGAAGGCCACAGAGATCCACTAAACCCCTTGGGTGAAGGAGATCTGTTCAATGTGGCCTCATTGGGATGAAGGCCACAGAGATCCACTAAACCCCTTGGGTCCTTCTTCAGGGTCATGAAAGAATATTAAAGTTTAAATAGAGGACTAAGGATATGAACATCTAGGCAGTCCAGATCAAAATGTGGTCCCTGCCACTATTAACCTACCATTGTCTGCCTTTCAGTTTCATAAAGTAGAGCTGTGTAAAAACTTTTTCAGGGAGACAAGTTGCCATACTGACTGCTGACTGGTGTCTTTTCTTCTTCACCATGAGATTCCTCTGGAAAAGCCTTATTTCTTTAGGGTCCATTTTTTTCAGTAGTCAGGTAGACTGAAAGACTCAAAGTATCTTTTTAAAGATGTCTCTTCATTTGTGCCAGGCCAGATACAAAATCATAATAAAAGTAAATAAATATTTCAAGTACAACAGTGGAGAAAATACAAGATTTCTTAATTCTTGGGTGTGATAAAAAGCAGTATTTTTAGGGAACTGTGTAGAATTAAATGCTAATGTTAAAAAATATGAACCATGATTTTTAACTTGAAATTGAGAAAAAGAACAAATTAAGCTCAAAATAACTAGAAGAGAAAAATACAAATAAAACTATCTTAGAAGTCTCCAGTTAATAGATGAAATTAAAATCAAGCTATTTTTTTCTAAATCACAAAGTTCATAAATCATGGAAAAGGGAACACATAGATCTCCAATGTCGGGAGCAAACCCTGCAGACACTGAAAGATTATGAGGACGCACTCTAATAAAACTTCTGCCAGGAAACCACACCATGGATGTGTAACAAATAAGCTCACTGAAAGTGACAGAATGAGCCAGACAGTCTGAGCAGGTACCCACATTCCATAAAAGACATTATAATACTTCCTGGGAACAAAGTATATGTATAAGTAACAATGATTCTTATATAACTCTTAAAATAAAACAGCACAAAAGTAAGCCTTTCCAGCTCTTGCTACCACACCCTCTGAAGGATGCTATATGACCTCAGCCAACAAAATCCTGATGCAGAGAAAATCAGATTCCCTCCAAAAGTACTAGCAGATAAAATATAGAAGTGTATTAAAAAGATTACACATTGTAGCCATGTTTAAGATTAATGACATTTCTTTTAGCCACTAATGTGCTTGCCACAATGACTGGATAGGGAGAAGTTTTATATGATCTCACCAATAAGTTCATAAAAGCATCTGATTGCATGCACCATGCATCTATGAGTAGAATTAAGCTCATTAAAATGAGTAGGAGGAACCTTTCTCAGTGTGAAGGAATCCAGCCAGCTAAAACCATAACAAATAGCACTACAGCATGCATTTAGGTTTCCTTTAAAGAAAGTCAGGAATAGGGGATGAATATCTGCTCAATTTATTTTTCTTAAAATTATATTGGAGATCCTAGCTAGTTATTCTCCTAGGCAAAGAAAATAACTGAAAAGACTTTAATATGGAGAGAAATATTCAATGCCTTGTTAAAAAGTTGGAACAAGTCCAGTGGTTTAACCTCTGAAAAGTTGCCCAACCCCCTTAGTAAGTGTTCCTGCAAGCATCTGAATTAAACATGTCAGGGCACAAAAGAGGAAGGAAGAGAGAAGAAAGTGGAACCCTTTAAAAAGCAAGAAGGTCAACAGGAGTGGGAGTGAGTGAGGACAAGGAGGGTAATGGGGGAATTCACATGATCACAATACACAGTGTACCTGTGTGAGGATGTCACAATGAACACCACTAAATATAATACAGATGTGCTAATAACCTAATGATACAAAAGTTAAAGCTTTAACTCTAGAACTAATTAATGAATTCATAGACATTGTAGACTATAAAGTTAATACACTATAATTAATAATTGCTATGCACAGAAGCAAACAGGTAAAAATAGTATTTTTAAATCAATCCTAGAGAATAAATTCATCAAATTTTATGAAAGATATCTATGCTGAAAATATTGCTGATTAAAGGAAGTCTGAAGAGAGAAGCACATGATATTACTGAATTAAAGGCTGTTGATGTCTCTATAGAACCGTTGCCATCATAACCCAGACCCCAGCTGACTCATCTTGCAGTGCTTGGCAAGCTGACTCAGACTCATAAAGAAAAGTAAAGGGTCTGATGTTCTAAATCAATACTCAACCAGAACAACACTAGAGCTACACTACCAGATTCTGGGGCCACCCTAAAACTTGGGACTTAATATGTTGTTAATCAGTTTAAGAGAAGATAAATAGTTCAATGGAGTGATCCACACATATCAGTTGATTTTCTTTTCTTAAAGAAAGGCTTCAAGGCAGTTCATCAAAGAGAATACTCCTTATTAATAAATGCCCCTGAGACATATGGGTAAATATACTAGAGGTGATAACCTGAACTAGGAAAAAAATATTGAGAGGGAAGATAAATCACTGACTGTAAAGACAAAAATTGATAATTTTGGATTTATGAAAATTAAAGATTCTTGCTGGTCAGAAACCATCATTTAGGAAGTCTTCCATTGCAGAGAGGAAGAATGGCCTGGAGGCAGTCGTGGCTTCTTTGGTGTGGCCTTCCCTTCTAGATGGTTCTATTATTAACTGCTAGAAGTAGAGACTAAAAAATGCAATGGAGGCACTAACATAGAAGCAATAGCCCCAAACTGAAAACCCTCGGAGAAACCAGAGCTTTTGTGAAACCTGAGGGAGAAGTCCCCGAGTGCCTGAGACAGACCACTAGATAAGGCTCTTTTCAGCCGCTTTCCTCACTCCTGGCTAGTGGAACGTGCCCTTTGGATAGCTTCTGTTCTGGGCCTCTACAAGTCCAATCACACTGCCCTCTCTCACCAGGCCTCTCTGATCTACATCCTGCAATTATTTTTACTCATTGTTACCTCATTTTTCATTTAGAGTTAAAATAAAAAAGACAAAAGCTACGTATCCAACTCCTTTGTAAGACAACACAACACATTTGCAGTTCCAGTGGCAACCCCAGAAACAAAGTTTCTTGCTTCGAGTATGCTTACTCCTCCTTGTAGGTTGTAGGGGACACGAAGAGGGGTAGATATCTAAGTATCTAAGATACTTAAGTACTAAGTACTAAGATATCTCCAGCGATAGTCTATTTCCTGTTCCAGAGTGGAACTATAATTAGAAAATAACTGATGTGACCAGGTTTGCAGCACCCCAAGGGCCTTCTGAATTCACAGAGGGGCAGGAATGTGAAGCTGTAATACAGCACCAAGAAAAGGGTCCTCATTCCCCTCACAGGAATATGCTGGTTTCCTTTACTTCTGTCAAGTCCATGCACAGCTCCAAGTGACATGTAGTGCTACTGTAATCATTACAAATGCAACAGCCAAAGGGCTTCACAGCTGACCGAATAATGGGAAGGCAGGAGTTCAGGCTAACAGTCTTCTGAAGGATTCAGATTATCTTCATCCTTCCTGTCTGAAGCAAGCACATGCCATTGCTAGCTATTCTTCAACAGAGACAAAAGAATAAACATTTTTGGAATCAAAGAAGTTTATCCACATAAATAAGCACACATCAGAGAAAAGTTATGTCTAAGGCACTACTTACATTAAACTCTGATATTGATAACACTCTTGGTGGGGAAGATGGTTTGAGTGAGGCATCAAGAATCGGATGGTTCGTCTATTAGCCTGTCTTCTGACTCCCCTTGCAGCTCCTCTCAGTTTTAGCACCATGGCCTTTCACAGCCTGGCGTCAGCTCTCCCTAGCATGCCAGACCCTCAATGTGGTATTCCTGTCCAGCTCAATTCAGATATTACCCACTTTGTACCCACTCCTTCAACAACTTACTTTGGCTTTCAGGCTTTACATTAATCCTTTCAGATGCGTTTCCTTTGGAGATGTATTGAATATATAAAAAGTAAATCAAGTTGTAGACTTTAAAATTTATAGTGGCAAATAGGAAAAATGTTTTTAAGTAATTCGTTTTTTTTAAGTGGAATATTTAAAGTTATACTTATAGCACCCCTAACCATGCTGAGCTTATAAAAAAATTAAAAGAACACAGTGGCAGAGTATTTGCTGGGACTTTGGTCATGGGGCATACTAAGACCTCCTCCTTTCCTTCATAACTTGGGCATGCTCACACATGCCTGAATATATTGCAGCATTTGAGTGGTTAAGACTGAGACAACTGTATTTGCATCTGATGTTAACTAAAGATGAAATTCTTTCATCCATCCATCCATTCATCAGTCCACCAATCCATTCATCCATCCATCCATCCATTCATCCATTCAATAAACATAAATGGGACTTTCTATCTAGCTATGTAACAACTGCAATGCAATATAATTATTATTAAATGTGGTGTATGTTTCATAGTAAAGACCCAGTTGCACAGAGGGTTAAGAGTCTGTCACCATCACTATCCACATCAATGGGAAAGCATGGCATACCATCACAGTGGGGAAGCATTGCAGCAGACTGCAGGCATGCAGGAAAGAATGACTAATAGTTCAGATCTCAAACCACAGTAGTAGGAAACAGAGAGAGCTGACTTGAAATGGCACACACTCTCAAAACCTGCTCCCAGAGGTAGACTTCCTCCACCAAGGCCACACCTCCTAAACTTCCTCAAAAAATGCCACTAACTGGGGACCAAATATCCAAATATCTGAACCTATGGGGACCATTTTTGTTTAAACTACCTCAGATACTCAAAGAGTTCTGGAAATCAAGTTAAATTTTCATTTGGGACTATAAAATCCCATGTAACTAGCATATGGATACATGTTCTATGGTGCTGGAAAAGGAGCCTAATAAAGAATGGTAAGGACTTATAAGAAGTTCAAAATGTTGACCATGATAAACAATGTAAATATAATTTGATAAAAAGGCAGTAAAAACTTCTTTTCAATCAAAAATAATTATCAAACGTTTTAATTTGTATAGAAAAGCTTCTAAAAATAAATCATGGAAAGTACACCAGTGGACTTGTGTAGCAAATGGATATTAACGATCTACTATGTTCCAGGCTCTATGAATAAACCTCAGGCTTCATGCGGGAGAGATACAACTTGTATCCCCAAGAGGCTCCAGATAAGAGAAATGCAAATTTTCAAAGGGTCATTACTAAAGTAATACACTATAGATTGTATCAATCACAAAGCTACTATTTTCTGGGGGCAGATTTAGAAGCTTCTTTGTTCCCTAGAGGTGACATTTTACTTCATCTTGAGTAGAGCTAAGAAAAGTATCAAGACAACAGTCAGATGGACCAGCAAAGCTATGTCAGGAAAGGAAACTTGATGATTCTAAAGATGGTCTGGCAGGGTGGGGTTTGGGTCGAATCTGAGCATCAAAATCTGAATATTTGGGCCACTCCCAGGCTTCTGGGCTCCATTTACTTCCAGAAAAGCACCTTTGGACCATAGGATATTCAGATAGTTATTTACTCTCCAGTGGTTGCAGGAAAGGAAAAATTATGCTGTCCTTCACCTTTATCAGAAATCTTAAGATTGTTGGAAAGTATAAATATAAACAAGAGGAAAAATTCATCTTCTAAACACAGGAAGTCTAAATGGAATGGATGTTTGGTAATGTCTGACCAAGACAAGAGGAAAATGTGAATTTGTACTGGGGATCAGCTGATAGTGCAGAACTTACCATAATGTAAGTTAGGATGCCAGTGTGAAGAGGCTCAGTGTCTTCCCTGTCTGGGTTGGTACTCTACTGGAGGACTCCTGTGCTATCTTCCTCAATGGAGAGATCAAGTACCTGGTATAAACAACTAAGGAAGGAAGGAAAGAGAATTTGTTTGGGGTTCTGGTTCAGGATTATATAGTCCAGTGTGAGGGAACAACCTGCAGCTGTGGAGACAGGTTGCTACATACATCATGTCAGGACTAGAAAGCACAGAGCCAACCTAGAAGCAGTCCTAGGCCACTGCTCTCAAGCCCAACTCTCCTGACCTCTATCTGCCCTGAAGGCCCCATGTCCTAAAAAATCGCATAAACATCCAAATCTTACCAGCAGCTGCTAGCCAAGAGGGCTGTACTCAAGAGCCTAGAGAGACAGTTCACTTTCAAAGTACAGTGAACCTTAAGATGAGTAAAGATGCAGCTGGCAGGAAGTAGGATACCGGGGCCAGAAACAGGTAAAACAGAGAAGGAAGTCCATCAGGGAACAGACACAGGGTGCAATGATAAAGAAATCTATCAAGGGTTTAAATATTTTGATTTAATTTATCACAGGGCAATTGCAGAAAGGGCATAAGAAATGGAGCAACATGAGAGAAAGAGATTTCAGTGATAGGACTTTCCAGGTAATGTTAGGCTCTAACAAGTGATAAATGGGTAAGATCCAAGCCTGAGAGAGAGGCGGTGGCAGTGTAGTAATGTTGTGTCAGCACTGAGAAGTAAGGGAACATGGTAAGGAAAGCAACAGGAGTTTAAGGTGGAGTTGCCAGCAAGCAGATGACAGGGATGTGCATGTAGTGGAATTTTGCATGAATTTCAAAACAAGAGAGGGAGAAGGTTGGTCTCAATGCATCTAATGACCAGACTCATCTTGTCTTGAAAGGTGCCTTCTCTACTGGTTAGTTTTATTGACACAATCTAGAGACCTATGATGAGGGAACCTTACTGAGGAATTGTCCATTTCAGATTGACCTGTGACCATGTCTGTGAGAGACTGCCTTGATTGATTATTGATTATTATTGATTATTGATGAATTACTGTGACCACCACCAACCATCTGCAGATGGCATGAGCCAGTGAAGGAGCCAACAGACAGAATTTCTTCCATGTTCCTGCCTCAGGTTCTCACCTTGACTTCCTGTCCTGACTTCCCTCAATGATGGACCATAAACTGGAAGTATAAACTAAAATTAAACTCATTTCTACACCAACAAGTTCATGGTATTTATCACAGCAACAAAAATCCAACCAAATACCCACTAATTTGACTTTTGTCAATAAGCCAACTCCCTTTTTCCATGATCAGAAAATTTTTATCACCTGAAATAATATAAAATAAAAATGGAGCAAGCCATCTGTGAAAATGATGCCTATTGAGGAACGATTCTCTCTGAATTGCTAAGATCTCCTGGTGGTCAAGTCAGTTACACTGGTAAGTATCTCAGTTAAGGAAAAGAGGATGTTGGGTATATAACAAAACAATAAAAGCATTTACATGTTGGTCTCTATCAGTGACAGAACTCGTGTGTTAGAAAGAACCTTCTTACAGATGGCAGGAGGATTAGAAATATATTGAGGAAATCCATTCGTCCCTGCCTCTTGAGGAGTTCCTCAGAGTTCTATGGCAAGCCCCCTTGATTTGAGGCTGAGTAAGAAGGCTGAATCATCTCAGACAAGAGGAAGAGTGAGTCAGACCAAGGCAGCTGGCAGAGAGCTCCCTCTCAGATGGTTTTGATGTTATTTATGTTATATATTGTCAAGGGTGAATTTATAAAGATATGGCAGAATTGCCTGATATTCACTCTAAATGGGAATAGAGAATATTTTATACCAGAATCTAAGAGATTAATACAACGGTGAGGAGATAATTGTTCAACTTTAGTTAACATATAGCTCTCATATGTGTTTCTCCCGTAGGAGAAGGAGACAAAGAAAACTACCCATTGTGGTTTCCAGATGAGGGAGGAGAAGGCAGAATAAATAGCTAAGGACACACACAGACACACACAAACACAGACACACACACACACATGTTCATGCACACACGCATGCACACATCACACATCACAAACACACACAATGCCCTGTGTATTTGTGTGTGTGTGTGTGTGTGTGTGTGTGTGTGTGTCTAAAATCTATGGTCTCTTCATGTCTCACCCTACTTCCTGAGAAGTACAGCCTTCACTGGCATAGATGGCAATGTCTACTTTAGATTCTCAAGCTTTTGACTGTAAACTACACATAATCTCCTGCCTGCCACCTCTCTAAGTTGCTTGCAGTAGCTATACTAGTGCAGTGCAAGTGCCTTAGAGAACATTGTGGGAGAAGTGTTGGAGTATTACGTGCAGATGCTGTCTCCTGGTTTCTATTTGTGGTGATAGGACTGTAAGCAGGGTCTTCTGTATCCAAGGCAAGACTTACTTCTGAGTTTCGTCCTGTGTACAGATGCCGTTTTCTTTTACAGTATGTTCAATCATCAAATAACTGAATATGCAGTGCCACCTGCATTTTATTTCTCCCCAGAGCTCTGAGCACTGTTTTTCCAGTAATGATGTACAGGGAGACTTGAGCTAAAGGGCCATTCTGAGCCTTGGTTTTGAGTGTGGTTTGGATATTGCAACTTTAGACTTTAGCTTAAGTTGTGGCTTTATGGAGTCTGTTGTTTTATGTTTTGCAATTTTTCAACCAACTGGGGAGGGAGGAGAATCATGAATAAAAGTAACTGTCAGTGAACAGGAAGACGGTTTAATAAATAAATTAATAATAAATTAAATTAAATTAAATTAATTATTTTCCTCCCATGAATGGGATATTTGAAACCTAGTGAAAAAGATGAGCCATGCACTAAGGTAAGCAACTGGGCTACTGCCTAGGACAAGTCTGTCTACAGATTAGGAATGGCTCACTAATGACAACAGGCTTTGAGTATTCCATTCTGGATTTTAAATCCACTTCTACTATTTTACGTAACACTTTTATTTTATAGTATGTTTGTTTCTCATTTCCTACCTTCTCCCATGGTACATATTGACTCTTTTCCTATGAATTCTGTTGCCCTTTGCCTGTTGTGGTCTGTGGTTCTTAAGATGTCTTAGCTTCTCGGAAGTCATTTTCTCTATCTTATTCCCATCACCAAATGTCTCTTTATAGATATTAAACTTGATACTTCCCTGTTTTGTTCTCTGACCCCAAATCCTTAGAAAATGTAATCTGTAAGTCATTTTAAGAGCCAGATATTTATAGAGACCACAATAAACAATGAAGCAACTGCAAATCCATGTGTGTGTGTGTGTGTCTGTGAGTGTGCATGCATGTATGCACTGTGGGGATGCTTGTGTGTGCTTGTGTAGTAGCTAGAGGTGAATATCAGATTTTTCTTCCACAGCCCTCCATCTTGTTCTTTGGGACATAGTCTCTCACTGACCCCTGTGGATTTCACAAGACTGGCTGATCCAGAAACCCTCAGGGTCAGCTGCCTCTCCCTCCCCAGCACCAGGGTGATAAATGTGCACTGCTAATCTTAACTTGTAATAAGATTGGAGACTGAACTCAGGTCCTGAGATTTATAGGCGCTTTCCTTGCCAAGCCATCTCCCCAGCTCCTTTTCATGTGTTTAAAAAGTACGTTATTTAATGGTGATAGATCCTCATTGCAAAATAAAAACTACTAAAGCATATGATTTTAAGAGTAGACATCCAGTTCTCTCTCCTTGACTCTTTAGTCCTCCAATCACCTATTCCAAAATAGCCTTAATAGTTCATTGACTGTGCATCCAAATATTCCTTTTGGCAGACAGAAAGCTGAAATGTGTTATCATTTGATAGTTTCTCTTAAGGGTGTTTTCACAGGTACAGATCAGTCAGATCTTCTTAATTATTTTAAGTTCTCCATTGTGTGGCAGTAATAAAGATGACACTGTTACATCTGTCCTCCATCTGTGAAGAATGCTTTCTCTTGCAAACACTGTTCCCATGAATATTCTTGGACATACATCTTTGCATATTTTATAATGAATGTGTATGTAGGGCAGCTCGACAGAAATAGAATCCTTGCTGTGTTTTTGTAGTTCTTTCTCCTCACCCTCCCCAGGCTTTCTGAACTCTGTTTCTGCATGATCCACAAGACTTCTTGCTTCTGGTCTATGAAGTAGTGCCTACAGTTGCCAACAATGAAAACCTTAAAATCACCCATGAACCTTTAAGAAATAAAGGGGAAGAGATGGATTTCATCAGTCAAAACCTAGTGAATCGCTGGGTAGTGGTGGTGCTCGTCTTTAATCCCAGCACTTGGGAGGCAGGGGCAGGCAGATTTCTGAGTTCTAGGCCAGCCTGGTCTACAGAGTGAGTTCCAGGACAGCCAGGGCCATACAGAGAAACCCTGTCTCTAAAAACCAAAAAAAAGAAAAAAAGAAAAAAAAAAAAGAAAGAAAGAAAAAACCACCAATCCTCGAACAAACAAACAAACAAAAAAACCTAGTGAATCCAAAATTTCCTGAACTTCCTTGTGTTTTATAACCAGTTGTAGGGGCTAGAAAGTTGGCTCATCAACTGGTAGCTCCTGCAGCTCTTGCAGAGGACCAGCCTATATTTTCCAGCACTGACTTATGGCTCAAAACTGTTCTGGAGCTCAGAGTTTGAGCAAACTGAGGTGGTTCTTGGATTTTCAGTCTTCCCATAGCTGTGGGTACATCTCTCCAACTCTAAAGTTCAACATCTGGAATACCAAACATTTTTACAGTTTCTTTTCATGAATTATCCCAGTTTGTTTTTAGTAATTATTCACCCAATTATTAATTGCCTTCTTTATCTCAAAGTATATTTTTCATTTGATTTTCTTGAAAATCTATTTTCCTTATGAACAATTTTGTGATTCTCTACTCCTCTGTTCACTACTTTGAACAACTTTTGTCATACTTCTAAGGCTCCAGGCATTGTAAAACACCCAGATTCCATTGAAAGCCACCTAGTTTTGTATTCTACTTACCCTCCGTAACAGGAGGCACTAAAGTAGGTTGCAATGGTACTAAAGTTCCACACTTAGACTGAGTCTAAAACACACCTCTGCCATCTACTAGCTTTGTGACCTTGTGGAAATAAATCCCCTCTGCATCCCCAAAACTAAAGAGAGAAAACACCTTATTCTCAGTTATCTTTCCATTACTACATCAAATTACCTGAAACAATCAACTTATAAAAGGGAGAGGTTTATTTGATCTGATAATTTGGGCAGTTTTAATTCACTGTTGACTCGGGAACTTTTAGACCTGTGATCAAGCAGTACCTCGTGGTAGGGGCCTGTGACAGAACAAAGGCACCTACTTCATCACTGGACTTGAAAGAAAGAAGGTCAGTTGAAGCTCCACTACTCCCTTCAATGTCCTTACTCTTAGAGACCTCACTAGCCCAGTCTCTTAGTGTCTCTCCCACCTCCCAGTAGCACCAAGCAGACAAGGAAACCTGTATTATGTGGGGCTCTGGAGAAAGAGTCCAAATACAATCTGACAGCAACCTCCCAAAACCCATGCCCATCTTATAATGTGAACATGTTTAGACTCAGTATTCAGGAGCTTTCAAAGATTTAATTGTTCTACTGTTCCTCAAAAGTCCACGTCTTCTCTATGACTCTGGACAAACCTAGCGCTGGATCCCTGAAAGGACAAGTTACATACTTCCTACTTACCATAGGGTAACCAATCCTATTCTAAAAGGACTGATCAGGGAGATTAAGACCTGAAAGCCAGTCTGAAACCCAGGGGATATGTTTCCAGTCAGTTAAATGCATCAGTATTGTATTGAGAAAACATAACTTTCACAATGGGTTTCCAAAAATGAAACTTCCAGTTTGCTGGCTTTTTAAAAGACGCCATATTGGGAAGCTCTACCTGGAAAGGAACTGAGAGAAACCTCCAGCTAAAGGCAGCAGACACGGAAAGCCTCTTTGCCTAGGCTACTGAACCCCAGCACTCATCTCACGTGTACAGAAGTTATCATCCAGAGCCTTCAGATGAAATCTAGCCATGAGCCAGGTGTGAATGCATATGTGGGAAGGACTCTGGATTCTGAGTGGCTGATGATGAGACTGAGGTAACATGTGAGTGTTACTTAAGCTGGTCAGTTTATAGTGAGTGATCCTACTCAGACAGGTAGCAAATGTACCTTGCTTGGTTCCCTCCCTTTATCTACCATGTTGATTGCCTTTCTGCTTTAATGAAGCACAGTCTGTTTGCCCTGTCTATTTCTTTCCCTTCACCTACCCACTCTATTCCAAAGAATTCAGCATCTTCTCTGTTAGTGTTTGAAGATCTATGCTGTCTAAAAGATGCAGTTATCAATGACAATGTAGCACATATCAAGAATGATTCTCATATGTTGGTTATAAAATGGGTGCTCTCGGTCCCTGTGGGTTATCACGTGCTTCTCTAACACCGCACCTTCATTAAGTTGGGAGCTTTGCCCTAGGCCATGCTTCACTAGTCATGGAATGCCCTAGGCCATGCTTCACTAGTCATGGAATGCCCTAGGCCATGCTTCACTAGTCGTGGAATGCCCTAGGCCATGCTTCACTAGTCATGGAATGCCCTAGGCCATGCTTCACTAGTCGTGGAATGCCCTAGGCCATGCTTCACTAGTCGTGGGACCTAGACTGACATTCAGCATTGGAGTTCTTTCTTTTATCCACCACAGTACTCTGGAGCTCTGCTCTTCCAACCTACATATTTGCATAACTAGGCAAATGAAGTAAAAAAATACTTCTTGTTTTGTTAAGCCTCTTCCAATTCCTTGAGGTAGTTAACTTGTGTGTATTGTATTTTTATTTAATGATTATCCAGGAATATAATTGTGTCAGCAATCCAAACAACTCTCTTAAAGATGTGTTACAGATATTTTCTCTTCTGGACGGAGCAGTCTCTGGGTGTGTAGTGGTCTGTTAGCAACTCTGTACTTACCATTGATGTCTGGTTTAGTCCATGATAAAGACTGCAGATGCTAAACCAGAAAAACTCTGATCATGTCCATGGTTCATTTGTTCCTGAACTGGACATTTCCAAAGAGAGACTTTTTTCCTGCCTCACAAGTATTGTAGCTCAAAGATAACCATATTTTTTAGTCATTTCAAGAGAGGATTCAGAAATGTAAAGATGTTCCCATTAGTGGAAGGGTTAAATGGGAAGATGGAGCAAATACATTAGATACAACAAGCAAGAAAAGAGCAGCATAGTTCTCTGCCACAGCTCACATCTTCTGAAGCCCAACTTGCATTTTAATGACATCTTTCCAGGTGATTCTCAGAGACTGGAATGTTGCAAAGATATTGTTTTCAGTCCTCCTACGGCAGAGATACATGGTACATGCAATGACATTGTTTGTTTCCCAGAATGCACCCCTTCGTCAACCTACTTGATTGTTTTCTGAGAACATGGTTATGGTGAGTCCTTTTGCCAAGTACTGAAATTGCCAGGTATAATATGAATGTGCATTCATATTAGTTGCATACTGCACACACTGTGCAATCGCCTATGGAGGCCTCAACCAAGGCAAACCCATTCCCAGGAATTGTCCTATTGCATTGACTCTATTTCTGTTCTTTTTAAGGACTCAAAAGTTATTTATCTACTTCAGCCTTGATATGTGGGGCATAAAAAGATTATTTCATTCCTAAAGCTTAAGGTCTTACACTTATTCAACAATATCATGCTATAAATAAGTTCTTTACCATCTGTTGAGCTCTGACAATCACTACTGATTTAAACTTTTCGTACCATCGATTGTGAAGGCATAACTAATAATATGACCAGCATATCACTGTCAATACAATGACCTCATAAGATAGGCATGGAAATATATATACACACACAGTTACACATGTAATTACATTGTTATAAAGTAGTGCTTTCTTTGCTTTTTTATTTTTTATTAGATATTTTATTTATTTACATTTCAAATGTTATCATCCCCTTTCCTGGTTTCCCTCCGAAAATCCCCTATCCCTTGCTCTCCAACCCACCCACTCCCGCTTACTGGCCCTGGCATTCCCCTACACCGGAGCATAGGGCCTTCACAGGACCAAGGGCCTCTCCTCCCATTGATGACCGACAACGCCATCTTCTACATATGCTGCTGGAACCATGAGTCCCACCATGTGTACACTTCAGTTGGTGGTTTAGTCCCTGGGAGCTCTGGGGGTACTGGTTATTTACACAATGGAGTACTAGTCAGCTATTAAAAACAATGAATTCATAAAATTAGTAGGCAAGTGGATGGAATTAGAAAATATCCTGAGCGAGGTAACCCAATCACAAAAGAAGGCACATGGTATGCACTCACTGATAAGTGGATATTAGCCCAAATTCTCAGAATACCCAAGATACAATTCACAGACCACATGAAACTCAAGAGAAGGAAGACCAAACTGTTAATACTTTGTTCCTTCTTAGAAGGGGGAACAAGGGCTGGAGAGATGGCTCAGCCGTTAAAGGCTAGGCTCACAACCAAAAAGAAGGGGGAACAAAATACCCAATGGAAGGAGTTACATAGACAAAGTATGGACCAGAGACTGAAGGAATGACCATCCAGAGAGTGTTCCACCTGGGAATCCATCCCATATACAGTGACCAAATCCAGACACTATTGTGGATGCCAACAAGTGCTTGCTGTCAGGAGCCTGATATAGCTGTCTCCTGAGAGGCTCTGCCAGTACCTGACTAATACAGAGGTGGATGCTTGCAGCCAACCATTGTAGTACTTTCCTTTCTTACTGAAAAAGTCATATAATATATTCTTTTTTAATTTTATTTTTGAGATTATAATTACAACATTTTCCCTCTTTCCTTTCCTCTCCACACCCTCTCATATACTCCTCCTTATTCATCTTCACATTCATGGCCTTATTCCTATGCATGTAATTAAGTCTAAGTATAGAGCTGTTGGTCACTGCCAGGGTACTTAGTCCAGTACTACACCCTTGGGGTTATTGTAATATTCTGGTCATTTATGGGATTCATAGGCACTATAGTTGGGTAGTCCTGTTGGTTACTTCCCTCCTTTGGAAGCTGTCATGGTGACTTCTGGCACCATGAAAGCCAATTCTCAAGGCATGGGTGTTGTTCAGTTCCACCTCAGTGGCCTCTGTGCCCTGTGGACAAGTGCATTGAAACGTTTTGCTACTTTGTGGGTTCTTTTTTCCCACCCTTTATCCCACCCCCTTTTCACCCACTATTACTATATAGTAGAGACAGAAGAAAAAGAGAGGAGAGCCCGATAGGGATCCCTGAATCTAACTTCTTTCCTTTTGTTTCCTCCTTGAGCACAATTCCTAACAAACAGCACTCAGCCTCCCTAAGGAATGATCGAACCACCACCCCTGTGGCTAGGGGCCTCTTGACTTTAGACACCCTATGAAAAGTTTCCAGAATTCCAAATACCACACAATTGCAGAATATATCTGTAGCTGGCAAAATCATGTTTCTGCTAGAGCACAGGGCAAATCGTAGTCAGCTGCAACGGCCTGTCAGCAGCTTCACATCCCTACCCCTGGGATTAAAATGACTCAAAAATGTGACTACAGTGCGCGATGTCTTCATGAATACACACTTGTATCTCTGGGAGACCACCAAGGGCAACAGCACTAAGCTGGGAGTTTTGAGGGTCTCTTGGACAGCCCTGGGCAACAACTCAAGAAGGGGCTTCTCATATATGTTATTAGGGTTTTTGTTATACGGTCCTTGGTTGTGGAGGGAACGGCATCAGCCCAGATGAGAAAAGTCCATTCAAACTGGTTATATTTTTTCCTTACTCCATTCCTCCCCATCTCCCCAGCCACCTAACTCCACATCTATTCTTCTCTCTTTTAAAAAGCAAACAAATGACAAAACACAAACAAGCCATAAGAACCAATTTTAAAAAAAGAATATCTCTCTCACACAGAAAGAGGTGAGAGAGAGAGAACTCACAGAAACATAAAATCTAAAACCATTATATATTAGCAAAAGAACAATAAGATAAAGAATACTATTACAAATCAATATGACACAAAAGTAGTGCTTTTTTATATATGTGTGAGTGTATGTGTGTGTACACATATATGCGTATGTATATATATGTGTGTGTGTATGTATATATGTGTATATGTGTATGGGTATGTATAAATATATGTGTGTATATATGTCTATAGTGTGTGTGTGTGTGTGAGTGTGTGTAACTTATGTGTTTAAGGTGGGAGATACACATGCCATAGCTTGAATGTTGAGGTGAGAGAACCACTCATGTGACCTGTTTTACTCTTCCCCCATGTGGGTCCTGTCATTGGACACATGTTATCAAGGCTGACAGAAAGTGACTTTACTGGCTGAGCCGACTTGCCAGTTTCTAATGCTTTCTTGGTGCACATTAGTCATTTTAAACTAATGCCCAACTTCGCATTTTAGCAATTATCATGTTTTCTTATTTAAAAACTGAATTATAAACTTGATCCTTGATTTGCTGTTCTCTTTACTAGACTGCATTTCTCTCAGAGGAAATGGCAAGTTAGCATGTAAGAGTATCCAAGGGGAACTGAGGAAGCAGAACCAGAGCTTCAGGGTTTTAATGAATTTTCCCCTGCTAAGAAATATATAATCTTTGAATAAATGTCTTAAGAGGAATAAGTAACCAAATATATTCTCTGTTACCATTTATGCTTTTGTCTTGTTTTGTGGAATAAAATGAGAATGTTATATTTAGGGTATAGTCAGATATACTTTTATTTCCATGCATATACATGTATCTGTAGACACACACATGAACATAAATTCTAAGCATATTTAGTAACATGTCAGGCACTTCATGCGTATTGTTTGCTGGCTATTTTTTCCACATGTAATGCTAGAAAGCTTTTCCCTGCTCACCCAGGATGTTGTGGCTGTCATTCATAAACTGTACACCGTAATTTATTTTTGAACAAAACATTTTTTTAAACCTGGAATCTGAGTCAGTGAAAGCTCAAGAGAAAAAGTCATGTGTTTGAATGTGATCTTTTCTTTGTTTTTATTAGATATTTTCTTTATTTACACTTCAAATGTTATCCTCTTTGCTGGTTTCCCCTCTGAAAACCCACTATGCCCCCTGCACCTGTTCACAACCCACCCACTTCTTGGCCCTGGCATTCCCCTATACTGGGCCATTGAGCCTTCACAGGAACAAGGGCCTCTCCTGCCATTGATGTCTGACAAGACCATCCTCTGCTACATATGCAGCTGGAGCCAAGGGTCCCTCCATGTGTACTCTTTGGTTGGTGGTTTAATCCCTGGGAGCTCTGGGGGGTACTGGTTGGTTCATATTATTGTTCCTCCTATGGGGCTGCAAACTCTTCAGCTCCTTGGGTCCTTTCTCTAGCTTTTCCATTGGGGACCTTGTGCTCAGTCCAATGGTTGGCTGAGAGCATCCACCTCTGTATTTGTAAGGCACTGATAGAGCCTCTCAGGAGGCTATATCAGGCTCCTGTCAGCAAGCACTTCTTGGCATCCTCAATAGTATCTGGTTTTGGTAACTGTATATCCCCAGGTGGGGCAGTCTCAGGATTGTCCTTCCTTCAATCTCTGCTCCACACTTTGTATCTTCTCCCATGGGCATTTTGTTCCCCCTTCTAAGAAGAACTGAAGTATCCATACTTTGGTCTTCCTTCTTGAGTTTCATGTGGTCTGTGAATTGTATCTTGGGTATTCTGAGCATTTGGGCTAATATTCACTTATCAGTGAATACCATGTGTGTTCTTTTGTTATTGAGTTACCTCACTCAGGGTGATATTTTCTCGTTACATCCATTACCTTCCGAATTTCATAAATTCATTGTTTTTAATAGCTGAGTAGTACTCCCTTGTGTAGATGTACCACATTTTCTGTATCCATTCCTCTGTTGAGGGACGTCTGGGTTGTTTCTAGCTTCTGGCTATTATAAATATGGCAGCTATGAACATAGTGGAGCATGTGTCCTTATTACATGTTGGAGCATCTTCTGAAGTTAGACTCCAGAGAACCAAATAATCCGATTAAAAATGGGGTACAGAGTATTTGTGTGTTTGTTCTGTTTGATAGATGGGGCTGTTTCCATAAACAGTATTTCCCTGGGGGAAATGGGGGAATGAGAACCAGGAAGGAGTGCTGACTCTCTGCCACTCGCCCGCACACATGCCCATCCTCTCTGCCACTCGCCTGCGCACATGCCCATCCTCTCTGCCATTCACCCGTGCACATGCCCATCCTCTCTGCCACTCGCCCGCGCACATGCCCATCCTCTCTGCCACTCGACCGCGCATATGCCCATCCAACTTTGCTTTAGTGTGCTGTCACAGTAACCACGCAGGTATTTTATAATTTTAAAGTTACCTCTATATTTTCTATCCCCACCATTTGTTCCTTATAATTTTGGAGTAATAGGATCCAGGTATTAAGTACTAAGCCCCAGCCCATGACTGTGAGGGCATGTGAGTGTAAGAATGCTTCCTATCACGTGCACAGTCACCATGTAACTGTAAAGCTTTACTGAGTACATTTTTTTCCTTATTTTTTGGAGTTTGACTGAAACTTTAAATAATTAATTTAAAATTTATGGCCATTATTATATCTCATATGAGTCAGTAATGTTTTAACGAACCAAACTATCCTCACAATCTTGGCTAACAGAAATCCTAAAGCATTCAGAACTTCATTCACCCAAAAAGGTAGTTTAATTCATAGCCTGTTTCCCTGAACTGAAGCAACTGACACTTGATGTGCTAATTAGGAAAGCAGAGATGCTGTTTAACACAAGTGCTCAGATCCCCAAAGTGTCAGCCTAAAGCATGAGTATCACACCATTACCTCTCACCATTCCTCTCCAGGAAGGCTGTTGGCCTCCACTGGCTTCTGACCAACGTACCTTCACGCAATACCAGTCACATTGTTTGCTGAGCCAACATCAGTAGTATTTCTGCTTCTATTATTGTAACTATCCTTTAAAAATACATATTCTACTCAAAAGATTTTTTTATTTTGTGAATTTTTGATAGGCCTACTGGATTGTTTTTCTTTATGGCTCTCTTTTTCACACTATTAGCTGCTTTCAGCATCTAAGTAGGATTTCAATCCAACAGACTTCAAGACATATACTTTAAAGTCAAAACTTATTACACATTGTCATTTTACCATTTAGGAGGTAGAAGGCAGGAGAATCTCAAGTTCAGGCCATTCTGAGCTATGATACAAGTTCAAGGCCAACTAAAGCTACATAGTGAAACTCAAGTTGTAGATAACCAAGGGTTGATGATATAGCTCAGTATAGAAGCCTTGCATGCTCAAGACTCTGGGTTCAACCCCTAGCGTTACACATTCAAAAGTACCATAACTGAAGAAACAGGAGAATTACCTGCATAGATTTACTGGAATGTGAGGGGAAGGCTTATAAAAATTTTCTCCACCATGTAGTAAATTTTAAAAGAATGAAAAATTTAAAAATCAGAGCCCAGAGTGTCCAGTCCCATCAGTAAGATCAATTGATAGGTTTTCTAAGTATCTAAAAGAATATTTACATGGCTAGGAGCCAATACCTTCACAGATGACAGTCTGTTTCATCTTGTGTGGTTTTGTCCAAAGATGATGGACGAAGCAAACCTCTAAGGAAACTGTATGAACTTCCTAAAGACAGTGTTGAAGGAACCAGTGCGATTGTGACACCTTCTATGCTGTCCCTAAGTATGTCTCCTTTTCTCTCACTCAAACCCCCTCAGAATAGGGTAATTTACTTTACATTGTCCATAACTTCTGTACTGTGTCCATTTATACAGAAGTTACGGGTTTTCTTCAGTACTTAGATTACTCAATAGTTGGTGTGAGACACATCCATCCTGCTCCCCACATATTTGATGTATCTGTTTTACAGTTCTCATTATCCTCTAGTGCTGGAAACGAGTAGTTTTCCCATGTAGCAGTACATTGGAACTCTTCTTTCAGTGAGTTTTCCAATAAAAGGAATTTTCAATGGATTAAGATTCTAAAAGTGGTTTTTATAACCTGGAGTAAATTAGTTATTACCATTCTTGACATGTAGTCTCTCCTCCTGTCAGGAGCCTGCCCAGCCTGGAATTGGTTGAAGCAGGACACAGTGTTGGACACAGGCCAAAAGACTGATGGTCTCTAGCCTTTTAACTCTCTTTTAAACAGTTTTCTTTTAATAGTTCTGTGCTAAAACCTTGTCTGCTTTACTGTTCTGTGCTTCATTAATTACTGGGGAAACAACTCTTTTTCTCTCCTATTATTAACTTCATAATTCTCTGTGCAAGAAAAACTTAACTCTTACTTTCTAAACTTACTTTGTAATTCTCTGGCAATTAACATATGCTGTATAGCAGTGGGGAAATCAGAAGATGATTTATTGCTAAGGCTTCTTTCTCTATTGGCCAGAAGCCTCACCTCTCACTGGCCAAGCAAGAGGGAAGCATGGAACAATTAATTTTTATTGAACCAATAAAAGAAAGTCATATCTGCAGAAAGAAAAACTTTTATACAGGCAATATGCACAGAAACAGTCAAACATTACACATCATATTCATATACACATATTCATATACATGTATACTCTGGTTAGACCCAGCCATCTGTCTTATCAATTTGCATACTTACAAACATACTTACATTTATACCTACACTTATGTGTGTGTATATACATATATGCATACATATGTGTACATACACACATATATATGCATATACATATATATGCAAAAGTCCGAGTACCAGTGCAGAAATAATTTACTCATTCTGGATGAAAAATAAGTTCCAACCTTTATTGCACAGAGAAAGAAAAAGCTTCTGCCTTTCTATTTCTAAATGAAAGAAACCCACATATGTCAGAAAGCAGCCCTGTCCTTGTCAGTAAGAAGCCCTACTATTAAGAAAAAATATGTCTCGTGGTAAGAAAAAGCCTGACTGCTACCTCTGCTCCATCCTGCTGTCTCTTCTCCTTTGCTCTTTTCTTATTGTCATCTTTCCTATTTCTTGTATACAAGGAATTTCAAACATCTTTTTTCAAAAGTTCACAAGTTCAAAAATATATTCAAATCATAAATTGAATAAGAAGTAACAACAGCAATGTTTACATGTGTTTCCTTTAAGACTAGTTACCTAACTAGATATTCATTATTTGTCACTAGCTCTACAGGTTCATTGAGAGTTTAAAACAATAATTCTTATAGACATAAGTTAAGAAGGAAATCGTCTGCCTAGTATCTCATTAGTATTGAAGTTTTGTATAGATAAACCAGCCAATATTTTATTTTCTGTTCTTGGACTTACAATAAATTGCCCATTCCCTTTTATGACCTTTAGTTATCAGTAGTTATCATACACTACTCTCTAGTGGTTTTACAGCCTAAAATAAATGTATTTCTAGATTGTAAATCTGTTTCATGCCTGCTTTCTATCCTACTCCAAATAGCCCATTACACAATGAAGGATTACACAACCCTAATTATAGTTTTTCTTATACAGGGTGCCTTACTTAGGGTTTTACTTCCATGAAAAGACATGATGACCAAGGCAACCCTTACAAAGAACAACATTTAACTGAGTCTGGCTTACAGGTTCAGATGTTCAGTCCACTATCATCAAAGCAGAAGCATGGCAGCATCCAGCTAGACCTGAGGCTAGAGGAGCTGAGAGTTCTACATCTTCATGCAAAGGCAGACAGGAGAAGACTGGCTCATGGGCAGCTAAGAGGAAGGTCTCAAAGCCCACGTCCACACTGGCATACATACTCCAACAAGGCCACACCTCCTAATGGTGCCACTTACTGAGCCAAGCATATTTAAACCACCACATAGAGTTTTAAAAATCACTTGCATAAAGCTAGGAATTCTATGGAATCACTATTAAGAATTAAGAAATCATCTATTTGTCTATATCGCATTACTACAAAAGAGTACATCTTTATTGATCTACAGAAAATCTGCCCAATAGGGTGGGCTAATGCACGGGGATTGTTATATCAATTTAATAATGAAAGGAAAGGCATATTAACTGCAAGATTCAATATCAATCTTGAGATAAAGTCTCTTGAGGCCTTGCCTCCAAGAGCTCATCCATTGTGGTCTATGCAAAAATGGTGGACCATCTCAGAAAAGGCATCCACTAGCCTTTAGTCTATCCTAGATGGCTCATGACATTCTCCCTTAGAATAAGGATGATAAAGTTTGCTTGGACCCAAAACATGGGTCCAGCATAGAGATCATTATGAGCATGTCTGAGCCCATTTTCTCCTCTAATAAGATAGCACCATAGGTTGGCCAATTATATACAAGGAAGTTTATTCTGCTTATAGATTTGGATGCTGGGAAGTACAAGTGCTCAGTGGGAGTAGAACTATCATCCAATGAAAACAAGTGGCATGAGAATGAGATAAAACCCATCTTAGTCTGGTGGGTGGTGGGAAAGGTATTAAGGACAGACCACCATAAAAGGGCAAGTCGTGGCAAGAGACAGAGAAACACCAAGCCAAACTCATTCTTTTTCCAAGGGCCCATTTTACAAACAATCCCACAGTTGCCATGTGACCTTAATCCATTCATGAAGGCAAGATTCTCATAGTCTAGTGACTTCCTGAAGGTCCCACCTGTTGGTGTTCTTACAATGGCAATATTTCAAAATGAAATTGGGGGAGGAGGTTGAAGTCATAGAAGTTTCATTGGTATCATTATTTTTACCCCATGAACATGACAGATATGTTTTATGTCAGTAGAACCATCATTCATAAGTCTTTCAGTTTAGTGGATTAATTTTCCTATAGAGGTTTGTTATTGTTAGTAACTAATAGTTGGGATTATGTGTTTCATAATCATTCTGTTAAATTATAGGTTAGTATGCAAAATTTAACACATCAGAAGACAACAAAACTTTAGGGACTCATTTGGGGTTTATTTTTCTCATTATAGTGTACCAACTTGCACAATCCAAACCTGAAATCCATTCCCAACTTATTGAACAAGCAGGCATTTCATTCTCCATCAATTCTTCCTTTTCTCAATATCATTTACATGTTATATATATTTACATGTTATTATACTTATATAATATATAATAGATTCATCTACTACCAATTATTGCCAGGTAATATGCTAAGGAATTGCTTGCAATTTTGAATGAGAGAGCTAAACGTTGTTGCATATATTTTGTCCCAGCAAGGAAGATATGTCAAACAACTGAGTTACAGAAATAATTCCTTCAAAACAGAGCTGTTGAGAGAACAAAGGAAGTTTAGCATTCAACAAGAGTAAATAATGTACAAATAAGGTGTAACTCTGGTGTTGTGTGGGAGGAGTGGGAAGTGTCATGGATATCAAGCCCAAGTTGAGTCATGAAGGATGTGACAGGGAAGTGTCTAGGTTGAAGTCTCATTATTTACTCCATCCTTATGTATCCTCTCCTTTTTTCAGCTTCATTCCTAACACAGTCTCCCGTCTCTCAGTCAGTCAGATTAAACCGTTTATATGCCTTTAATATTCATTTTACTTTGTCTGGAGGAATAATGAGATGCTGTTTCCTTCACTTTCTGTTCTAACAAATGAATGAATTCTTGGTCTCTCAATATTGATTACATTAAATGGCACCCCACCCCCAGCTTCTTGTGCTTTATGTCACTCAACATACTCTGGCTGAGGCTTTTCTGGCATTCTGGGGTTCAGTCTTAGTGTCACAGAAGTAGACAAGATGAAGATGGTGACCACACAGTCTATTCCTGCTAGAGGAGAGAGATGGTGAACGAGTAGAGACCTTGAGATACCCCACAGGAAGTCCTCTTACAGGAGTAGCAATTCTGGCCAAAACCAAAAGGGATGGGCCGAAATGATACAGGTACAGGTGAGGTATGGGACTTTGTAAGGAACACAGGGAAGAGGCCACACATGGAAGGATCTTCAGGCTTTGCTGGGAGCAAGATGATGGCACAACAAAGACAAGTGGGATTCTGTGGTGCTGACCCATGCTAGTTACTGAAAAAAATTTGCATTTTCTCCTAAGAGTCTGAGAGCCCTGAAGCAGGGTGGCAGAGCAAGCAGGGACCTTCCTACAGTTATTTGGGGGACTGCAATGAAAGTCATGGAATTAAACAAAGAAAGAAAACCTGTGTATATGAGGAAGCTTTTTCTTTCTTCCAGCTAAACTTCTTACCTTCAGTCTCTTCCCGTTCTGTAGTCCAGCCAATCCTGTTGCTATATGTACTATATGTGTTCCTTAGCAAATATTTCAGATCACAGCAGAAGAATCTTAGTGGGGTGCTCATGGAATAATTCTGAATTCCGTGCTGTGTTATTCAAAGATTCCAGTGTTCTTGCCCCACCCAACTCCAGTGTCAGAGCTGTGCCCCCTGTGCCTCTCTTTCTTCTTAATCTCTCTAGCCATACACTTTAGACTTTTCCACAGGCCCTCCCACATTGCCTCCCTCTTGTTGTGCTTTAGCCTACACACTTTCACCTGCCCCTCCTTGGCTCCCTCCTCAGATACCCACCCTCCCAGCTGAGATATATTCAATTCCATTGAAATTATTTGCCTTTCCTCAAAATCTTCTTTATGGTTCAGGTCACAGGTTAATGGTTAATATCACCAATCCCTTCCCTGCTAATAGAGAGTTTAGATACCAGTTGGCATAACTCTTATACACATGAACAGAGTGCCTGCATTCAGATGCCTGTATGCATCCTATCACCAAAACTTCCAATTATCCTGGACACATTCCCTGTGTCCACTTCTCTTCTATAAAAGTCCTTATAGTTAAAAAGTGTTGTGAGGATTAAATGAGTTTAAGTATATAAAACATGCTCAATTTAGTGTTTAGTGTCTAGACAATAACTACTATACACTATTTCATATGAATATGTAATTATTTTTATCATTTACATTTAACATCTGTGAACATTTATAACTTCTTTAAGTTCAAATCCATATCTAACTTGCTTTGATGCCTTTTTAATTCCTTTCTGAGTAAATAAATATAAAATATGTCAATTAAAATAACAATGGTGAGCCCTAATTAGGATTTTCAAATAGCTTATTTTCAAAATAACACTTTCTTTAAAAAACAAAACTCTAGACTGTTAAAATGGTGTAAACATTTTCTATTTGTAAAGTACATGGATGGATCAAGACCCATGCCCATCTATACTTTTAGTTCAAAGATTAAAATAAAATAGAAAAGCTACATAGCCAAAAGGTGAAGACAAAAATTTGAAAGGAAGGGGGCTGGAGGGATAGAAAGTCAACCATGGAAACAATGGTTGTAATTACGATGTAATGAATGTAATTTTCACAAGAAAGAATAAATAAAGTAACTTTCCTACTCACATTAGCCTATATTTACTGGATACTCTTTGCTCCAGGCACAACATCTAACCATTTACCCTCTGCCTAGTCCTTTCCCCACCAGTTCTTACCATACAGTTATCTCATAACTCAGAACTCTGTGTCCCCAGAAATTCATACTGCCAGAATAATTTCAAAACATTTCTAATGCTAATAGTTGAGACTTACGTGCTCTCATTTTTCCACTTGGGTGTCTCTAGTCTCTAACTTGCCTCCCACCCCATAAAAAGAAACACATGTGGTCCCCAAATTCCTTACACATGCATCCAGATTTCTTCCTAACTCAATTATCTCTTCCTCATAAGCAGCTTCAAGTACTTACTAAAGAGTGAAACTTGCTTTATAGAACTTTGTAGAATTACTGTTGCTCTCATGTGCAAGGAGATTATTTCTAAAATAAATGAGCCTAAATTTATAGTACACATTTATGAAATTTTAACTGGTTTCATGTTTATATCTTTTTTCTTATAAATCTTAAAGGGAAGTCTTTATGTGTATATTATATCCTCTCTCCTTACACATGTGTGTATGTATGTATGTATATGCATATATATATATATATATATATATAATTGGAAAATTAACAATACATTTTACATAACTGAGAGAATAGAGTCAAAAGTTATCACTTGACTTCCAGAACACACAGTGTAATGATGTCTTGAGTATGTTCCTAGGTTTACTTTTTAAAAAATGTCTTGCTCCTTCCCTATTTTTATAAAATATTAATTCTATTTCTCAAATAGTTTTACTACAAAAATACCAGGGAACAATTATAATGTTATTCTTCAGACACAGGGGAAGGAACTTTATTTGTGCAATGCTGGAGAGAAATCTTAGCTACCTGCAATAGACATGTTTCCAATTTTAAAAGCCAATGATAACACACAGGCTTTTGGCCACCAGCAGAATTTCTGTTATGAAGGCCCTGACTTCAGCAGAATAAATTCATAATAAATTCATCCCTGTTGTCTCTGCTTTTCAACATCATTCATCCTTTAATACTATCCAAGCCTCCCTGGCAAAGTCGGAGCAATTTTTCTAAAAGAACTTGCTGAAAATTACGTAACAGAGTTATAAAGGCAGTAGAGTGTCTTGTACAAGTCTTTTGACTGCTCAGATAGAGTTGGCCATTTATTCTGTGGCCCTACTGAAGCTGCTTAGATGTCTACTGTAGCTCCTGGGTTACCTTAATGAATTCTTTGGCATAAGTGCCACTCACCTGATTCTTATTGGCCCCATCAGCCTGGAGGAGTATTTGATTTCTGTTTATTGAAATTGAAATGATATGCAAGGATTGAATGAATTTCCTGCCCATGTTCTGAGTTGACTAGGAAAGCAGGAGTGGTGAGTGGATGGATTAGAGGTACAGTATGGAAAATATTGTCAGGGCTATCTCAATCAGGGGAAGGGCCTTGCTAGAAATGTAAAATGGGAGAGCCTATAGTAGAAGATGACAGAGAGAACCAGTCTGCAAGGTTATGTTGAAAAGAAAGAAACAGGATTAGATGCATCATCCTCTCCTACTGAGGCCAAACAAGGCAGGTCTGTTGGGGAACAGATTCTGTTCAGGTCTGTTGCTTGTCTAAGCAACAGCTTTAGGAACAGCACCTGCTCCAGTTGTTTTGGACTCACATGGATGTAGCCTGCGCAGTCGTCTTGCCAGCAAGAAGACATGCGGACACTAGGTTCCTTCTGCAGCAACATTTATTTGTCTCCATCCATAGGAAAAAAGGGTCGAGCCC
>NW_022196897.1:9543714-9550702 GCF_008632895.1 Mastomys coucha
CTGAAGAAATCCAGGAACCGAATCCTTCTGTAAACGACAGATCTGGACGTGTGCAGACAGGTCAGGATATGAGTCCCAAAGGGCCGGTCGTGATCCGTCCTCCTTCACCTCAATTCTTCTTGTTAGCCTCTCAGAGGAGAGGGAGAGGGAGATGGAGGAGGGACCTTGTAGGGGGAGCAGGAGGAGAGCAGTGATTGGGATGTAGAAATTTAATTAATTAATAAAAAGAAGGAAGAAAGAAAGAAAGGAAGGAAGAAAGAAAGACAGACAGACAATTTGCATACTACAGAAGACTTAGAAGCAAGTGATCCGAACTTGAAATTAGATGTTAAGGATTTAGGTTTCAATGAAATCTATGGACTGACCTGGTAGTTCTTCAGCCTCAATAATGAGTTAAGGGAACATTTAAAAAACTATTTCAGTGAATGCATGCTTATGCCCAAATCAACTCATATTAAGTACCCTGCTGTGATGTAATGACTTTTATGGGCAGCAGGTGATGCTGAAGGACTCTCTCTGTCTCATCCACAGGTCGTTATTCTGTACTTTGAGCCAAGTACATTTCGTTGTATTCTCCTAAGGTGGGTTCGTCTTCTCGGTTTTGCAACTGTTTATGGAACAGTGACCCTCAAACTTCACAGGTATGTTATGTTTCTTCAGTATTTATTTTCACAGAGGAACCAACTTGTCTTGTTTAAAAACTAATTGTAAACTGAGTTGGCCATTATTCAACAATGTACATAGGAAGATGATATAATAAACATGTATATCGGGGCTGGAGAGATGGCTCAGCAGTTAAGAGTGCCAACTGCTCTCCCGAAGGTCATGAGTCCAAATCCCAGCAACCACATGATGGCTCACAACCATCCATAATCAGATCTGATGCCCTTTTCTGGGGTATCTGAAGACAGCCACAGCAAGCGAGTGTGACTGGAGCAAGAAGAAAAAAGTGTCTGAAGACAGCTACAGTATACTCACATATAATAAATAAACTAAATCTTTAAAAAAAATAAACATGTATATCTCACACATCCTAGTTAGGTTATTTCTGTACTTGACAACAGGTGGAACAATCTGGGCAAAAGAATCTCCAGTGAAATTTTTTGTCTATTGAACTAGCCCATAAGCAAGTCTGTGGGGACATTTTCTTTTTATTTCATTTCATTTTTTTATTTATTAGATATTTTCTTTATTTACATTTCAAATCATATCTCCTTTCCTGCTTTCCTCTCCTGAAAAGGAAAAAAAAAAACAAACAAACCTATTACCTCTTCCCTCCCCCTGCTCACCAACTCACCCTCTCCTACTTCCTGGCCCTGACATTGCTTCACAGGACCAAAGGCCTCTCCTTCCATTGATGACCAACTAGGCCATCCTCTGCTACATATGTAGCTGGAGCCAGGAGTCCCACCATGTGTACTCTTTGGTTGGTGGTTTAGTCCCTGAGAGATCTGAGGGTACTAGTTAGTTCATATTGTTATTCGTCCTAAGGGGCTGCAAATGGGTCCTTTCTCTAGCTCCTTCATTAGGGACCTTGTGCTCAGTCCAATGGATGGCTCTGAGCCTCTACTTCTGTAGTAGTCAGGCACTGTCAGAGCCTCTCAGGAGACAGCTATATCAGGCTTCTGTCAGCCAGCACTTGCTGCCATCCACAATAGTGTCTGGGTTTGGTGATTGAATAAGGGAAGGATTCCCAGGTGGACCAGTCTCTGGATTGTCCTTCCTTCAGTCTGCTCCATAGTTTGTCTCTGCAACTCCTTCCATGGGTATTTTGTTCCCCCTTCTAAGAAGGAATGAAGCATCCACACTTTGCTCTTCCTTCTTCTTGAGTTTCTTGTGGTTTGTAGATTGTATTTTGGGTATTCCGACCTTCTGGGCTAATATCCACTTATCAATGTGTGCATACTATGTGTGTTCTTTTGTGATTGGGCTACCTCACTTAGGATGATATTCTCCAAATCCATCCATTTCCCCAAAATTTCATAAACTCATTGCTTTTAATAGCTGAGTAGTACTCCATTGTGTAGATGTACCACATTTTCTGTATCCATTCCTCTGTTGAGGGACATCTAGCTGGATTCCAGTTTCTGAGTATTATAAATAAGGCTGCTATGAACATGGTGGAGCATGAGTCCTTATTACATGTTGGAGCGTCTTCTGTGTATATGCCCAGGAGTGGTATTGCTGGGTCCTCAGGTAATACTATGTCCAATTTTCTGAGGAACCACAAAACTGATTTCCAGAGTGGTTGTACTAGCTTGCAATCCCACCAGCAATAAAGGGGTGTTCCTCTTTCTCCACAATGTCACCAGAACCTGCTGTCATCTGAGATTTTGATCTCAGCCATTCTGACTGGTGTGAGGTGGAATCTCAGGGTTGTTTTATTTGCATTTCTGTGGGGACATTTTCTTGAGTAATGGCTGACATGTCATAGCCCAACCCATTGTGGGTGGGCCCACTTTTGAGCATGTGGTACAGAGCCAGCCATGAGGAGCATGCCCATAAGCAGCACTACTCCAAGGTCTCTGTTTCAGTTGTTTTCTCCAGGTTCTCAATCTGCTTGAGTTCCTTTCTGACTTCCCTCAGTGTTGGAGTGTTAGCTGGAAGAGTAAGATGAAATAAAACCTTTCCTTTACAAAGTGTTTCTGGTGGTGGATTATCACAGAATACGAACGTAACTGAGACACCCTGTGGAAATGTTAGTTATATACTTCGGAAGAAACTTTCATAGGACTGAACTCTTTGAACAAGGTCCTTTTGTTTCTATTATAGGATGGAGTTATTCTGTACGGGAAAAAACATTGTTGGGATGTTAACAGTATTTACTAGCTAAATCAAGATAGAAAGACAATACAAATCACCCTGTTGATGTTCCAAGATAAAAGGTTTTTTTTTAATGGTTTTGGATTAAAAGTTGTGAGGCTCTTCCATGGGGAAAACTAATCCTCCAGCTCTATCCATTTAATTGCTTGTAGACATTTGTGTGGAGTCCAGTGAGATTCCCTTTTTCATGTCACTATGTCTATTGGTGTCATCTTTGTTCAAGTAACATGTACAGACTAAGCAGGTTGTACTTACATATTTAGGAATATATTACATATTCATATTTTCAAATATATACATATATTTAGAGGGATTTAGAGGGGTTTAAGGGATGAAAAGGAAGAGGGAAGATGATATATTTTTATTTAAGAATTAAAAGAAAGTACTCAGAAGTTGTTTTCTTGTTTGTTTGTTTGTTTGTTACCATTTGGGGATTAGCAACCTTGAAAAATGGAAGATACTGTAAGTTCTCTTATAGTTAGTTCAAGGCAACCCAAATATGAAAATAGGACAATAAAATAAGCTACCTGTCCACAGTGCTGGGGTGGGGCCTGGAAATCCCTGGCCTTGCTATCCCTCTTATCTGCTAGTTTAAAGAAAGCCTCAGTGAAATTGTATCAAAGAGGAAGGATGAAAAATGCTCACAGGTTGACACTGAATGAAGCCCTGGTACTGATGAGCAGGGGCAGTTCTGATGACTATAGAATATTCTCTATGTACCTGCCTGGCCATGAGTATTTCTCAGTCAAGGTATGGCTCATGCAAGGCGTACTTTCAGTGATATGGGTTATGTTTTGTTTAATCTCTGTCATCACAATCTTTTGAAATTATGATAATTACTCTGTTTTCTACACAAGACCAGTCATCTAACGTACCTTCCTCTATCTCTTTTTCTGCCTTTCTTCGTTTCTGATTAATTGCTGAGAGTAATCCATATTAGATGAATGAATGATTGAATTGATGAATGAGTGAATGAATGTAAAGGTCAGTTGCAGATCTCTAAACTGCTTCCTATAGTTCATTCATATTCCCCAATTCACCATATGTTCCAAGTACTTGGGTCACCCTGAGGTATCACATGGTAAGCTGGAAGATATTGATGCAATTTGAGGACAGTGTTAAATATCATCAACTCATAAAGTGAGATTATTTCTGGTCAGGTTCCCTTTCAAATCCTTCTGATTATCTCCAGGAGAAACATTAGTTTGAAGCAACTAGGTTTTCCTTAACACCAATCACACCCCTGATAATCTCATTTGGAAGAGGCAGACTAGGCTGCAGGCTTAGAGCTGTTCACTTCAATGCTGTGTCCTTAGGCGTTGTCATCTGTTCTATTGTATTTACTTCCATAGTTACAGAAAGTATTGGCTGTTTGTTTTTCTTTATAGTTACAATATGAAGTTCCCTTCAAAATGCTTTAAAGTAACAAATAGGAACTGATTTAACGAGGCCATTATCTGGTTCCATAACAACAGCAATCATGAGGGCATATGAAATTATTAGAACTTGGACAAGTGGTTTCTTTAATCATCTTTTGCTTGTTTTAATAAAATGGAAGCTATTTCCTCTGTGAGTCTCTATAAATGATGACAGTGAAGAATGACTGCTAAAGGTAGATTTTTTTTTGTATAATTTAATGAGCAAAATTACTCTAATCCTGTGTGAATCTCATGTATTTACTTTTTCATGCTTTACTCTTGTATTCTATTTTTTCTTTATTCCCTAAATTTAAATTGTTCATCTATAAACTGAGTAGTTAGCATTCCTAGAAAGCCATAAACACTCCAAAAGTAGGACCAGACAGCCCAGCTCTGTTCTCCTGCTCCAGGGTCACAGTAAAACACCATGACCAAACCCAACCCAGGCTGGGTGGCAGTGACTTGCTTACCCTTCTTCCTCATCACTTCTACTAGAGAAGAAAATAAGGCAGTAATTCAAGGAAGAGCATATTATGGAACAATAAAGGGATGCTACTTACTCTCTTGCTTTCCTAGAACATATGCAATTGTTTATTTATATATAATACAGGTCTGCCTGCCCAGGGTTGGTGCTGTACACAGTGGGCTGGGTTCTCCCACATCAATCATCAGACAAGACAATATCCCTACAGATGCGCCCTTATGCCAGTCTGATGGATCCAATTCCTCAGCTGAGGCTTCCTCTTCACAGATGTCTCTAGTTTGTATCAACTTGACAAAAACTAATCAGCACAGCTCCCATCTTCTATAATGTTCTGGATTTGTTAGGATGGAGGGTGCATTACATTTGATACTCTGTATTTGTTGGTTGGTAGAAATGCTGTGTTTGATGTACTGTATTTGCTGCATGGAGGGCATACTGTATTTGATATACTGTGTTGGATGGTTGAGATACTATATTTGATATATGCATGTATTGGATGGTGGAGATACTGTGTTGGATATACTCTATTTCCAGCAATTGGAAGAGTGGGTAGTTTTAGTGAATGGAGCTTCAGCAGATGCTTTCTTTCTGACTGAATTTCAGTCAAGAAAGGATTTGTTTTATAATGATACAGGGGAGAGGAGTGACATGAATCTTGATAATTCTAAGTTTGAATTTTACTTCTTCTGTTACCTACTTATGCAATAAACACATCCTATTTTAACATCTAAGAATTAGTTTCATCATCTATAAATTGGTACTTACTCCTGTGAGATTGTACCGATGACATCCAATTTGAAAAAGTCAGGTGTAAAAGCCAGAGCAGTTTTCTGTACTGTGCTCCTTAGGACCAAATATTTACAGTTTGTAGGAAGGCTTATATTTTTATGTATTAGATTGTCTCTGAGTAAAATTTAAGAAGTGAGTGGGTGAGTAATATTTATGCCTATTTCTTTAGGTATCCTTTGGATAATAAATTATAGTGATGTACTTAAATTATTAAGGAAAAAGGAAAACAATTTTGTGATACCTCAGGGACTGCCCAAATGTCGTCAAGGTTGGCTCATTTAGCATAACTTGTAACAGTCTTTGGTAGCTGAGAATTTTAAATAGGCCTTTACACAGATGTCTGAAGGATGCTTATTTCACTTTATTGGTAAATGTACATGCATCGTTCCTAAAAGTCCACTGAGCAGGGTGTTGCTGTTGATTCCTCATTCATGAAAAAACAATTGTCAGTGCTGGTTGGTTGTGCAAGTATCTGCGGCTCTCCACAGGCTTCTCCTGCAACTCTTCCTGTGTTTCCTTTCTTGTTTAACATCAGTTTGAGATACAGTTTGTTGCTTTTAGAAAACCAAAACCATTGAAGTTAGGGTAATTTTATAAAGAAAAAGAGTTTTGTAGTTTTGAAGCCTGCATATCCAAATAGTATAATGGTATCTATGGCCATTAAGGACATCGTGTTCCATTACAAAATAACAAGTGGGTACTGCGAGAGACCAACCATGTCTGTGCTCAAGAAGGAGCTCAGATGCCAAACAGAGTGGTCCAGGTCATTGGTGCTAGTTCACAGCTAGTTCAAGAATTCTTGGGTAAGAATTTGGTGAGTTCAAGATCATCTTAGGCTATACAGCAAGACCTTGTTGAGGACGAAGAGGATGAAGAGGGAAAGGAGGAGGAGGAGAAAAAGGAGGCAGCAACTAACTTAGGCATCCCAAGAGAACTGAGTTAATCTATAAATTCTTCATCCCCAAAAGCTGTAACCACAATAACCCGAGGGCCCACACACACAGGAGAGAAGTACTCCTGGTGTACCCACTGTTTCAGATCTCTACTGCTTACTCATGCTGACTGTCCCTGCTAGGTCATGCCACTGCTGATGTTACTCCATCACTACTGAACTGGACTGTTGGTATACCTGTAAAGCATTTGTGAGTGGACAGAGATGCCACTGCTAACCTATGAACTGAACTGCTGATTTCCTGACAGCACAGATGGGATTTGCTCCAAAGAACCATTTCTGAACAGGTCAATTTCCCCTGTATCCTTTCTTTCCCACTACCTCTGGTGGCTGGTGGGCTAGAAGGGAAGTTAAAACATTTTTTTTTTTCTTTAATTGCTTCTCAGCCATTCAGTATATCTCAGTTGAGAATTCTTTTTTTTATTAGATATTCTCTTTATTTACATGTAAATTTTCCATTCCTAGTTTCCCCTCCAAAAAACAAAGAAACAAACAAAAACAAAAACAAACCCCTGTTGCCTC
>NW_022196897.1:9551418-9566840 GCF_008632895.1 Mastomys coucha
ATGATATTCTCCAGATCCACCCATTTCCCTAAGAATTTCATAAATTTATTGTTTTTAATAGCTGAGTATCATTAAGAATAATCTTTGAAAAAAATTAAAGTTACAAACATGTGGGTTTTCTGATGGACTTAAACTTTTGTGAAAGGGTCTTTTGACATCTTTTGACAAGTTGAGAACCACAGCTTTGGACCTAATTGGAGGTACTTACATTTTAAATAGCATGTAATGACTCAGGAAAGCCTCACAGTCAGTTGGCTCTTAACAAATAGAAGTTTACTTCATAAATTCACTAGTTGAAATCATTGGTATGGCACATACCAGGGACCCGTACTAGGGCACAGGCTATTCAGATTCAAGCTAATACTCAGAAACTGTGTTTGGCTATACACTAGAGCTCTGCATATCCTGCATTTTGACCCAATATACCATAGACTCAAAATCACCTAACAGAAGGGAGGAAGCCTTTGTGGACCTTAGAACTGAACAGGTCATTCCTTCTTTCTTGGCTCTGCTCTCATCTCCCCTTTTTGGCATATTTGCAGTCTATCTGAGATACAAGCATATTGCTTGTGATGTTTTACACAGTGATTTGTTATGAATGACTCCTCAGAGGCCATGATAACAAGCCCCTATGCTTCATAGAGCTGCTCTGTAATTGTAAAATGTCCCATAAGGTAGAAGATATTCATCTCTGCTCATCCCTTCCACTTACCTCCTCCAGGTACTGCTTGCTGTCCAACACACTGAAGATCCCCAGCAGAACTGCAAGAGCTGTTAGTTGTGTTGATGCATCATAGGTCATTGGTAGAAACTTCAATGAGTGTCATCTTGAAATGTCCTGTTTATAAATTAACATGTTCACTTGTCTCTTGGTTTATGAAGTATAAGACTTGGACAATGCATGCATATTGACAAAAGGTGTTCCTTCCAATAACTAGAGTACATACTGAATCCCAAATATCTGTGAGTAAGTACCTTTTGAACAAAAATTGAAAAGAAAATCAAATTAGTCTTGATTATTCTTCCTTTCAGATATGCTGTTAAGTTTGACTAAGACAGGATTGCAGGTTGCCTTAAAAGCCAGTGAGACTTCAAGCTTTGCTTATGTTGTCTAGTTTAGATGTTCCACTTGCTCTGCTGTGTGAAACTTTAAAATGTACTTTATAAAACTTACACTCATATCCTTATACTTTTGAATTCTATTTTAAAAATATTTTATATATGCTCTAATATCTAATGATAGAATCAATATTTTATGTCTAAGTCTCAGCAAAGAGCCTTGTATTTAAATATGGTTTAATGGCTATGTGCCTTATTTAAAATGAGTTTTCATTACCTGTTTCCAACTTGCATATCTATATGTATATTTGTGTTCCAATTGCTTTTAAAACAACAAACAAAACCCATTGGTAATTCAGAATTGGTAGTCTCATACCATAGCTTTCAAATACTATTATTATCCTAATGTTCCTTGTTCACATTCATATGTCCATATATGTCCTTGAGTAGATCTCTCTACCTCTCTCTCTCTTTATGTAAAGTAAATACAATGTGAGTGTGAAGCAATATCAGTTTATTCCATGCAGCAGAAATAGGAGAAGCCACAGGCTTCCTTAAAAGTGTAGGTGAAGTAGTGCTCCTCCAAGCTGTCTTCCTCCATCCCTTCAAACCGTTGTCACTTGTACCTACACCCAGAGCCAGAGCCTCAGTACCCATGTGGGTAGATACACCTGTGACCATTCTGCTGTGTCAGTGGCTTACTTGTATTCCTTCTGCCTGTCACACATAACTGGCACATGTCAAACCAAAGTGATAGAACTGTATCCATAGAAAACTCAATACCCTGAGTATCACTATTCTGGATTCTCCTGAATATACAATCTGACATCCATAATCAGTCACAAACTAGCAGTGACTAGAGAGAAAGCAGAAAGCCTCAGCAGTTCTATAATAAGAAAAAGCATTTTATTAAGAGTCAAAAGCGTATTCTAGGAAAAAGAAGTCCAAAGATTCTATAGCTTTGATAATAAATTACATCACAAATTTCACATCAATTCTTCACAGATCACTCTAAAATTAGAAGACCAGGCAATATTCTCAACTCATGCTGAGTTGAGAATACTAGTATAACTTTAATTACAAAATAATAACAATATCATGAGAAAGGAAAAACATCAACCAAAGTACCTTATGAAGACAGAAAAAAGAAAACTTTAACAAAGTATTTTCAACAGAACTCAGATTCTAAAATAAGATTATAGGACATGATTCAGAATCTAACCCAGCAATTCAAGAGTGTGTCAATATATAAAGACCTCAACTAGAGTTAATACATTAGGATAACATAGGACAAAGCATGTTCATCTCAACAAATGGAAAAAATGACAAAATCCAGCATAACACTTTTTGAAAGTCCTTACCTGGACACATAAGCCACAGGAAGAAATAATGGTTTTACAGTAGGAAGGAAGAAGTAAAACTATATTTATTGCAGATGACATAGTTCTCTGTAGAGAAACACCTTAAAGTCTGCTGAGAGAGGCTCTTAGAACTAATCAAAGAGCCTCCAATGTTAAAGGAAGCAAGTTGAATATACAAAATAGATTCTATTTTTACACATGAGCAATAAACAAACAGAAACTTAAAACAAGATAATTCATATTAAAGTAGTATAATGTAAGTTTGGAGGAGTAACACTGCAAGGCAGATGTTTGGAAACTATAATGCACCATTGTAAGAAACTAAGATCAAAATAAATTGAGAGATGTTCATATTTACTTGTTTTGTAGACTAAGCACTGTTAAGTTGGCAATACATCCCTCACTAACTAGGTCCAATCTCTATCAAATATCCCAGGCATCCTTTTTTGATTAATAAGAATTTAACAAACTGATCCTAAAATTACTATAGAAATGTAAAATTCAACAAATGAACAAATCAGTCCTGCAAAACAACAAAATTGGATGAGTTCTTTTGTGTGTGTGTCAATGCTCTTTCCAAAGGAGCTGGAGGGAGGGTTCACAGGCTTTGAATACTGGCCACTTTCTCCAGAAGACCTGCCTCAAATCCCAGCACCCACATGGCAATTCTCAATCATCTATAACTTCTGTCCCAAGAATCAGCTGTCTGATGGTCACTTCTGCTCTCCTTGGGTCACTGTATACACATGGAACACAGACACATATCCAGGCAAAATACCCATACACATATTTTTAACAGAAAAAAAATCTTTTAAAGAATTTTCTCTAAGTCAATAGCAATGCAGTGTTAGAATAAGAAAACATAGATCAATGAAATAGATATGAGAGAGAAGCTAAATTCATGAGTTAATTATTAACCAATATTTTATGAATGGGGAAAGATAATGAGATGAAGAAACACAGTCCTTATAATAATGCTACTGGAAAATTAATATCTATGTGTGAAGCAGAAGGATAACCCCATAAACAATGAAACTATACCTCTACTTGACACTATGTGCAAGAATTAATTCCAAATGAGTCAAATACCCAAATGTAAGAAGTAACTTTATATGACTCTTAGAAGGGCATAGGGGCACAGTCATTCACATTGTTCGGTTGATAGCAAAAGCATAAGCAATAAGAAAAATATTGAACTTCAAATTTGTAAGTTTTTGGAAAGCTAGGCAGATGGTTCTGTAGGTAAAGTGCTTGCTACACAGACATGAAGGCCTGAGTTTGGATCTCTAGCATTCATGTAAAAAGACAGGAATGGCCACATGCATCTCTGTAGGCTCAGATTTTTCAAAACCTACATTAATTGTGGTTAACGCTATGACCTCCCTTCTAGCTCACTACCTACAGAAGTAGAGGAAAAGAAAGGTTAGTAGGAAATGGAGGTTGTGGACCTGTTTAGAAATAGTTCTTTTGGGTGACTCCAATCTCCATTGTCAGTAGTCCAGTCCACTCAAATCAGCAGAGGCAGTTCAGTCCACTCAACAAACACCAAACATAAATCACTAGCAGTGGCTTGATCCAGAAGAAACTGCAAGGCTCTGCAAATTGACATGAGTCTGAAGAAGTGGCAAGAAGGAGCCAAAATACCACTGAACATTCTTTGGTGCATTGCTCTGTGTGAAGTCATAACAAATGAATATCTGCCAAAAAAGCAAGGCAAACCAATGCAAGAGCATTGGCAGTGAAGACCAGCAGCATCAGCAAAGCCTAATGAAGACCAGCAAAGAGTTGCAAAGCAAACCAGTTCAATAACATAATTGACTGTCTATTAGTTATGTGTATCTTTCCAAACAACATGTGTCCTCTCAAGTGTCTACTCCAGCAAAATATCACATGCCCCTTTCACCATGTAGCTTCCAGAAAAACACCACATCTGCTTCAACAATATGTCCTCTCATGTGTCTGCTTCAGTGAAATATTCTCTTATAAGGCAATTTCCAGAAAAACATCATATGACATAACTGAGTCTCCAATGAAACTAGAAATTCCCACTTCATATCCCACTTTCTGCTTAAAAATATTGTCTTTTCCCCTAATATTAACAATCTATACCTAATAAAAATAATTGTAAGAACCATAAAACTAGAACTTTATATCACATTTTAAACAAATGGTTTATGTACAATATAGTCTGACAAAATAACCTTACTTTTCTATCAATATACAAACAAAACATTTATTCAAACAAATGTTTAAACAAAACAACCGTAAGTTCTTATCACTGTATAACAATTAAACAAAACAACATGAAATTTCTATCATTATAAAACAACTAAACAAACCAGTTTTTTTTCTATCAATCCCTGGACATAATCAATAACAACCTACTATCCTAGCGATAACCATAACGACTAAAACCATCCACCCCAACTTGTGTTGATGGTCTTATAATTGTTTTCTGCAAAGAATTTCTGTTTAGGGCCCAAGTGAGAAAAATGGTTAATCTGAAAAAAAGCTAGCTGTAGAATTTGTTGCCCAGTCTCTGTGTCTACCCAGTGTCTGTGTTGTCTGTCCAGTGTATGTGTTGTCCAATCTGTGTGGGACCAATCAGTTGGGCTAACCCTTTTAAAATTGATTAGGTTGCATATTTTGGAGAAGTCAGTAGCTGAGACAGTCTGTGAGAAGGAATCACCTGGGCTATTTGTTTTGTGAAGACATTCATGTCTCAATTGATAAGAGGTTTTCCCTGGACAGATGTAATTTTTATAAATTTTGATGGTAACCACATTTTTCATTCCCTGTAGATATATAAGTATAACCACACCCCCATCTTAAAACTACTGCAGGATTTCATTCTAATGTCAACACACCCTTATAGTATTTTGGTTGGCCCTAGTTTCTCAGTTTTTTTGATAACCCAGTGTCTTTCAGCTGCTGATGTTCCTTTTCATCAACATTAAGAAAATTTAGAGTTAGCATAGCAGTATGTAGTTTGTCTCTGGGGGGTTTTATTCTTGTTGTTGATTAATGACCATCTCTTTTAAAGTATGATTGGTACTTTATATAACTGATTGTCCTGTGGGATTATGTAGTATACCAGTAACATGCTTTATATTGTACTATGCAGGAGCATTATTAGTTTTAATTTTTTAGGTATCTCCAAAATTGCCAATTATTTCCAATAAGTATGTAATTACATAATCAGCCTTTTTGGAACTTAAAGACTATTGAAACACTGAGTATGTGTGAATGGTATGATATATATACCTTTATTTTTTAAATTTTGCAAAGTGAAAAACACCCATCTGTGCCAGATATCATTTCTTTTGGTACCTCTAGGGTTATTACCAGTATGTTAGGGAATTTAGTTGTAGAGAAAATACATAGAAAATTTTAAAATTATTATTATTTCTTTGGTTTTGTTCCAAGTGATAGAAAAAAATTTAAACATTTTTCAATATGATGTTTCTCCAGAAATTTTGAAGCTTCTAATACATTTCCTATTAGAAATTATCCAATTTCATCATTTCCTTGAGCTAATGTACCTGGCAAGCCTGTATGAGACTAAATATGAGTAATATATAATGGATAGTTTCTGATGGCATGTTGCAATTGTATAAATAACAAAGTTAATTATAAGTTATCAGATACAAATTCAGCAGTCTCTATATGAAAAACAACTCTTTCTGTATATAAAGTCAGTAATTGTGTTAAGAGGTTCAGGATAATCTAATAATACCATAAGGACAGCATGCAACTTAATTTTTGAACCAGTGTATGTGGACTTTGCTTATTTTGTCTGACTTATAACCTGCCATCCCCAACTTGTTTGTATCAGTGTAAAATGTTGGTTCCTCTAGAATTGGTGTTCTCTTTACAATACATGGAAGAACCCAATTAGTTCTTTCTTATAAACTGTATACATTTGCTTTTCAGATAGTTGTAACTAATTTCACCCAAGTAGTTACTACAAGATCTTTGCAAATCTTCATTGATCACTTATAAGGTTATAATCTCATAATTTGTAAGAGTTACTACGATTTTGGCTGGATCTGCTTCTGACAATTGACACAAGCTTATTTTATCTTTTATAATTAATTCAAAAGTATTTTCTATATGTCTTCAATTATTTACTTTGTTTATGATCTAAGAAATCCATTCCATAATATTATCTTCCCTTTGCATAATGAACCCAGTAGTAGAATGAACTGAAGGCAAAATGACCAAAATAAAATCAAGGTTGGGATCAATTTGATCCACCCATGCATCTTGCAGTCTTTGTTCTACAAGAACTAACTTCTGCTTCAACTGTTAAACATTTTGGACTGTATAAATTTGAATCTCTTTGTAATGTTGAAACAAATTACTTAACTCATATGGGCTTAATTCAATTGTTGGCCTCAGCCAATTAATAACTCCCATTATTTTTTGAAAATCATTGAGTTTGCAGTTGGTTCATAAGGATCTGTACCTTTTGTGGTTGAATTTTTGTTGACTGATTGTATTAGTCAGGGTCCTTTAGAGTCACAGAAGTTATGATAGTCTCTATGTAGTAAGGAATTTATTGCAGACTTACAGTCTGTAGTCCAACTCCCAACAATACACTCCCAACAATGGTCGGCAGCAGCTATGAATGGAAGTCTGAGGATCTAGCAGTTGCTCAGTCCCACAAGGCAAGCAATTGAAAAAAGAGCGAGCTTTCCTTCTTCCTTATATAGGTCTCCAGCAAAAGGTGTGGCCCAGGTTAAAGGTGTTACCACACCCTTAAACCCAGGTGACCCTGATTGAACTCGCAAATCTTCCAGTCCCAATCTTTTAGGATTCATAGCCACTATGCCACCACATCTCCAATCCCAGACGATCTTGAACTCATAGATCTCTATCTTAATCCTCTGGGATTCGTAGCCACAACACCTCAAGATCTCCATGCCAAGATTCAGGTTGGAAACTTGTTATCTCTCAGCCTCCAGATTAGAGCCAGGTGAGCCCTCCAATTCTGGATTGCAGTTCATTTCAGATACAGTCAAGTTGACAACCAGGAATAGCCACTACACTGATTTTATAGCCTAAGTAACTTAGTGAATCTCCTCTTTGTATTTTTTTCTGGAACAATCTGTAACCCCCAGCATGGCAGAATTCTTTATATCACCTTAAACATATTTTCTAAAACATTTTTTGTCATAATCAGTCAACAAAATGTCATCCATATAATGATAAAAGATAGATTGAGGAAATTCCTTATGAATCTAATGACTATTGCACAAAATATTGACATAAAGTTGGACTATTTAACATTCCCTTTGAAAGTACATTCCCTGTGGAAGAATAAAAAGTGGTATATTTTTATTCAACAACTATTTTCCAAAGTAGGTACTGAGAAAGAAAACCTTCTCCTATCCCTTCATACAAAAGTATCATGATAAGGCAACCATTCTCAGGAAGTAAAGTTAGCAGCAATTGAAGAGGACAGCTCATTGTAAATCCCTGGCCTCCATGGGTATGTGCATGTGTGCATAGACCCTCAAACATCCATCACACCCACTGTGTGTGTACGTCAGAGGACACGATAAACAAAGTTAAAAAACACCCAAGAAAGAGAGAAAATATTTGAAATTATGTTTCTTATAAACACCTGGAATCCAGAAAACAAAAGAAATTATAATTCAGCAACTAAAGCACAACCTAATTTTTAAGATGAGAAATAAACATACATAAACCTTTCCAAAGTTAATATGCAACTGACCTTTATTCATATAAGATGCTCAAAAAAATCAATAATTAAAGCAGAGAAAATACATTCTAGTGTATTGATTTTAACTGGAAAGAGTTTTTGCTAAAACATATAATTGCCAGGAAAGCAGGTGTCCACTCAGGCAAGACACCTGTGACCACACTAACAGAAATGCTAAAGGGCAAGGACAATCCATGTATATTTTGTCATATGTATTAAAAAAATTAGAGAAAAACTTAGTGATTTTTACTTGCTGAAATCTAAAATCAGTGTTACAGGTATGTCCAAAATGTAATATCAAAATTAAATGTATATCTTAATTCAGAATCAAAGGTATGCCCTAAGGTTTAGCCATAAGAATAGTCATTGGATTTGCCAAGATGGGGGAATGCCTATTAGGTGCAACCTCTCAGGAGAAGGGAATAGTGTCAGGGACTCTGTGAGTAGGGGTCTTGGAGGGGCAGCATTTGGGAAATAAATAAAGTTTTAAAAATATAGTCATTAAAATATCAATTAAAAAATAATTGAATTGAACAGTGTGTGCTACCAATGACCATGCCATCTACAAATACAGAATATTTTATGGCAGTGTTCATAAAATTACAAATGAAGAAGGCAAGAGAGACATTAAATAATCTTAGAAAATGTGAATGCATAGGGGATAAAATTCGCCTAAGTTCTGATAGTATTTCTATATAACTAGTGAAAGTGTAGATGGATTTCATCTCCTTATCTGTTCACACATTTCTTGCTTTTGCTCTTATCATGTATTAGATCTTTGATAGAGAAATCAACTTGCATCTCAATAGATGAGTATTTGTTACAGTGAATTTGCTACACAGAACTGTAAATCAAGCAACAACAGAAAGTGTGAACAAGTCAATATCCAAAGAGCAGCCATACTGGCACTTTATAACTAATTTCTAAAAGCTCCATTAGCTACCAATCAAAGATCTTCTGTGTCACATCAATAACCCCTGATCAGCTGGAAGCATTACCAACCCCAGAGGTTGTTATGTACTCACACCATGATTGTTCCTCTAGCCTATGGTTGTGTGTTCTTTCTGCTAGTTCATGTCTCCTGTGTATTTTACTAAGGATTAAGGCTTACATAGATGCAAAGGTTAATTTCGAGTTAAAAAATATTGCTTGTTAAAGCTTCTTCAATATGAGACTAATAACATAAAAAAGTGTTTGTATGGAAATGTTCTTTGCTAATACAAGCACACATGTTAAATAGCCGGCTTGTTCTCACATACAAAAAACAAACAAACAAACAAACAAACAAAAAAACATGTCATCTTTCTGTGGTTCTCTACTAGGCTGATAGACACTTTTTCTGTAAGTTTTGTTATAAAGACTGAGAAAGTAAACCATTAAGTCTACTACACTAGATCAAAACTGTCTTTAGAAAGAAAAGTAAATGCATGCTGTTATTTTCTTTCACACTTTAGTCTGGATAGATTGAAAAGATTAAAAATTCTTTGTCTTATGATAGCCACACATGTGAGAAGAGGTGAAGGTTTTCAGCAAATTGTTAAGCTAAGTCTTGAGTTACAAGAATAGATCTGTTTAAATATTGACAGCTCAAATTCTTTCTCTTGTTAAATACCATTCTGAGAAGCTATGAGACAGAACACCTTCACTGGGACCAACACCAAACCAATGTAGCTGGTACTCAGTCAGGAGCTTCAACAAGCTGCAGAAGACCCCACAGGTAATTAGCTTAGCAGGCTATAAACAACCATTAAGGTGTAACTAACTGACTAACTACTTGACGAGGCTTGAGCTGATTAAGTGGTTTTGTTCTTTGTAACATTTCTATCTTCCTGGGAATACTGCTGATCACTTCGCTGGTCAGGGTTCTCTGGAACATTTTTGTGTTTGTAGTCCAGCTTGTAATTTTTTGACGCTATTCTTGCTCAGATAAACTCTACTGAATGTGACTAGTCTAGGGTATCCCCCTCTTCGTGCCATCTACAAAACTATGAAATGTGATGCTTCCCTTTTGAGACTATAATAGAATTGGTCATTCAAATAGCTCAATTAGGCAACCATTTGTAATAAACTTGGTCTTATAGTTTATGTAATCATGCTGTATAATACCAGGATCTATTAAGCGAAAAAATTAAAATTTTTAGAAAAATTTTTCCTGATTAATCAGTGAGAAACAACTGACCAATATACTTATCCACTTTCAATCAAAATCTGAGACTAATTAGACTTGTTTTCTGTTTGTTTTTGTCTAATTAAAACTTTGTCAATTTTGTTGATTTAAAAAAATAAATACTTCAGTTTATTGAGTGTCTCTTTTTATTGAGTATCTCTATTTATTGAGTCTCTCTGTTTATTGAATGTCTCTGTTGCTTTATGTTCTCCTTTTTCACTGTTTCTGCTCTAGATACTGCTTTCCTCTAGCTGCTTTGGATCCAGTTTAGTCTTTATTTCTTTACAGTTGAAGTTTAGATTTTTTTTCATTTTTATTATACAATCATTTGCAGCTATAAATCCCTCCACAGTCGTTATATTTGCTGTAGCTCTCAAGTTTTGATGTGTTGAGTTTCTGTTCACTCATCACAAAATATTTTCTAAGTGTCCTTGCTATTTCTTCCTTAACCCATTGGCTGAGTGATTTTTTTTTTTTAATTTCCACAGATTTTACAGAACCATTTTCTTTATTAATTTGTAATTCCATCCACTGTGCCCAAGATGGTACTTTTTTATGGTTTCAGTGGTATTAACTCTGCTGGTATTTGTTTGGTCCAATGGACTTTCTTGTTCCCATCAGCTGTGGCATAATGACACAGAGACATATTAATTTTTATTAAAGCTCAGACCTTAGCTTTGGATACCTCCTAGCTAGCTTCTCTAACTTAATATACTCATGTATTCTAGTCCATGTCTGCAATGTGGAACCATCCCCCTTCCCTTTGCATGTTTAACTTCCTCCATATCAGGCTAAAAAAATCTAGCCACAGATTTTTCTCCCATAGGCCCTCTCTCAGCCCAGAAGTCCTATTTCCGTATTCTAACTATCTGGGTTTTTTTCTAGTTCTCTATTAAGTGAATCAGTGAGTAAGGAAGTAGTATGTTTACCAAAATCTGGTTGGTACTAAGCTCTCTGATAGTACAGAAATTAATAACTGAATAATATAAAGACAAACCTCACACAGTGCACCCCAACAGCACTGGGTCATCTTCATAGGCTCTTGGGAATATTTTGCTGTGCTGGGTATTCTATGCATGCTTACCAGGCATGCCTAGCATTTGAAAGCTTAATTTTAGTTATGATCTTGTCTTGGTCTGCATTTATAAGTATTCTGGGGCAAATATAGCTAAGGGTCAAATACATTGATCTGGTTTATAATGTTGCTCATAGTTCCTTTTCTTGTTAATGTCTACATAGAACTTTCCATTTTATCAACTTATTTTACTCTTCAATTCTGTTAGAATTTTCTTCACTTAATATAAGCCTGTACTATTTGATGCATATACATTTACCTATTGATTGATTGATTGATGTGTGTGTGTGTGTGTGTTTGTGTGTGTGTGTGTTGTGTACACCTTATAAGTGCAGGTGTAGTTACCATGCAGGTACATGAGAAAGTAAGAGGTTGATCTCAGGCTGCTTTCTGTTGCTTCTTTGCCTTACCTTCTGGAAATAAGATCTCTTACTGAATATCACTTTTTCAGATTGGCTGGCTGACCCAAGAGCCCTAGGATTCTCCTGACTGCTTCCCAAGCAGTGGTGTTGCATGTGCATCTATCACACTAGCTTTTATATAGCTGCAAGGTATCCAAAATCAGATCTTCATGCTTCTGTAGCAATTACTTTCAACCAAGGACCTACACACACCTACCCTAGTCCATCCTGGTGGATTGAAAGTTTTACAAGAGTATAATGGCATTCTTTGTCTCTTTTAACAAACACAGCGTTAAAGTGTATTCTATCTAATACTATTCTAGCTAGCCTCATTCTCAATTGTCTGTTATTTGTACACATGGTTGTTTTTGCATTTTAAATTTCAACATCTTGGTTTCTTCGGATCAAAAGACTACATTCAGAATCATTGTAAAAACTTCATTCTATCATTGCACACTTGCTTGAAGAATTTATTCTATTTACATTTAGTGTGGCAACATATAGAGTAGTACTTATTCCATTTGACAATTTGTTTTTATATCCAATACCATTTTTGTCCTTCCTTCCTCATGACTTCTACATTTGTAAGAAGCTGATACTTTGGACTGTGTCTTGGTTCCAATCTCACCTTACTGCCCACATTTTGGTTATTCTCTTAGTAACTTCTCTGGAGATTATAATTATACCTAAAGTTAGAGAAACTTTTTTTTAATAACCCAACTGGATTTGGGTAATATAAAGAACTTTACTCATATATATTGTTACTATCTTTGTTCATGATGAAAATTGAAACTCTAAGGATCATGCACCCATCAATGCAGAATTATAATTGCTTTAAACAGTGTTGGAAATCACACATGTGAAAAGAATCACAACCCAGAGTGTGCATTTACTGACTTAGTTACTTTTAGTAGACATATCATTTTCCCCCATGTTTTTGAGTTTCTCTATTATGTCTTTTTGTCTCCATGTAAAGGACTTCCTTTAGCATCTCACAGATGGCATGTTGAAGTAGAGATAAACTAATTTCTTTTATTTATCTAAGATTATTCTAATTTCACATTTATTTCTAAAGGAATACTTTACCAGACATGAGTTCTTGGTTAGCAAAATGTTCCTGTCTTCCCTCCTTTTCTCTTTAGGCAGTTTGAATATGTCATCCTACTGTGCCCTATCCTTCATGTTTCTGATAAGAAATATGCTTTTCCTCATAATGAGAACCCATTGTACATGGTGAGATTCTTTTCACATAATGTTTAAAGTTTATTTCTCTGTCTCCAACTCATAATCATTGGATAATAATGGGCAATGTGTCATAATATGAGTATCTCTAATTCACCCACCTGGGGTTTCAGAAGCTCATTTAACACATAGATTCTACTTTAATGTATAGATTCATGTCTACTCTCATATTTGGCCTATGTCAGTCATTATTTCTTCAGATATTTTTCTAGCTCCTGTTCCTTTACCTATTTTTTAAGGCTCCTTACAATTACATTTATGTTTGATCATATGTCATAAGTTTCCTAAGCTCTATTCCCTTTTCATTTTTCTCTCTCTGTTCCCCAGACTAGGTAGTATTTCATTCTTGCACTAAATATACAATGATAATGAGGATTTCAATCAGCAGATAGAATGTTTTTCAAACTATGGGTATCTATATTAAAGGAAAAAAAGCACACAGATAGGGAAGATAGTCACGTTTGGGGAGGTGTAGCCATGGTGTGCGTCATAAAATCAATACAGTTCTGAACAGGCTACCAATTTCCCTTTGGTGAAGTATTAAAGGCTTCTAATTTGAGAGATAATGTTTCCCATGATGAGGCTACTAGCTAGTTGTTAATCTGGATAAATGGCTCCGCTCACTAGGCTTCCACATTTCCTCTATACATGTATAAGATCAAAACCGATAATCCTCTAAGCTCCAACTACCCAGCGTGACACAATAGTTTTGCATCTCTTTCCTTCATTCCTTTCTCTTTCATCACTATTCCTCATTGCACTAACTGGCTGAGGTAAGATGAGAAGAAAGGAAGAAGGATGTGATGTTCAAACTCAAACTCATCAGGACACTTAGAAAGCATGTGAGATGCACAGCTGTGACTTTCTTTCTTATTGTAGCAATAACTGAATGTGCTTATAACAGTCTTGGGAAATTGAGTGTTTGGCAGGACTAATACTCATTTTCATTCAGATCATGACCATCCTTTTGATCCTTTATAATTCTTATCCATTCAGTGACCACATTGGTAGCATTTGGTTCTGAAAATGAAGTTTTGAAAAATTGATGAAAATGAAATGAACATGGGGACGCATTGCCACGGAAGCAGAATGACAGCAGGACTCACAACCCTTTTATATGCTTCATTTCTCAGGTGACTAATATAAATTAGAGCCAAAGGCAGGCCTTCATGTTGTTTGGGTTACTCTGGTTGTATGGATGGAGGTGGAAAGGAATAGGATTAGTTCACCCCTTGTTTTGTAAATGAAAGAGATATTGCAAAATCACAAAGAAATGCAAGTGTAATAATTGAAACCCACTTTTTCTGGAGGTATTAAATTCTGGCCATATCATAATAAAAAGTGAAGATCTATTTTGCAAGCCTGAAAAATCTATTTGGAAAACCACCTGCATCCTTCTAAAACCTGTTGAAAATAATGGCTGAGATAGATGACCCCTGTGTGTCATCCAAAGGGAGCTGTGAATCTTAGGAAAGACAAAATGGGGAGATGGCTGCTTGGTGAAGAAGAGTCACTCTTCAGAGAGCCCATAAGAGGAAGGAAATCTAAGAAGATCTCAGAAGATGGAAAGATCTCCTATGCCCATGGATTGACAGGATTAATATAGTAAAACTGTCCATCTTGCCAAAAGCAACCTCCAGATTCAATGCAATCCCCACCAAAATTCCAACTCAATTCTTCACAAACTTAGAAAGAGCAGTTTGCAAATTCAACTGGAATAACAAAAAAACAGGATAGCCAAAACTATTCTCAACAATAAAGGAACCTCTAGTGGAATCACCATCCCAGAATTTAAGCTGCTTAAGAGCATAAAAACTGCATGGTATTGGTACAGCGGCAGGCAGGTAGATCAGTGGAATAGAATTGAAGACCCAGAAATGAACCCACGCAATTATGGTCACTTGATCTTTGACAAAGGAGCTAAAACCATCCAGTGGAAAAGAGACAGCATTTTCAACAAATGGTGCTGGCTCAACCGGTGGTTAGCATGTAGAAGAATGCAAATCAATCCATTCCTTTCTCCTTGTACAAAACTCAATCCAAGTGGATCAAGGACCTCCACGTAAAACCAGATACACTGAAACTAATAGAAAAGAAAGTGAGGAAGAGCCTTGAGCACATGGGCACAGGGGAAATTTTCCTGAACAGAACACCAATAGCTTATGCTCTAAGATCAAGAATTGACAAATGGGACCTCATATAGTTGCAAAGCTTCTGTAAGGCAAAAGACACTGTGAATAGGACAAAATGGCAACCAACAAATTTGGAAAAGATCTTTACCAATCTTACATCCGACAGAGGGCTAATATCCAATATATATAAAGAATTCAAGCCGGGCGGTGGTGGCGCACGCCTTTAATCCCAGCACTTGGGAGGCAGAGGCAGGCGG
>NW_022196897.1:9566858-9572987 GCF_008632895.1 Mastomys coucha
GTCATCAGGGAAATGCAAATCAAAACAACCCTGAGATTCCACCTCACACCAGTCAGAATGGCTACAATAAAAAAAACTCAGGTGACAGCAGATGCTGGAGAGGTTGTGGAGGAAGAGGAACACTCCTTCATTGCCGGTGGGATTGCAAGTTGGTACAACCACTCTGGATATCAGTTTGTTCCCCATTCTAAGTAGGACTGAAGCATCCACTCTTGAGCTTTATGTGGTCTGTGAGATGTATTATGGGTATTACACACTCCTCACCTCATATCCACTTATGAGTGAGTACATACCATGTGTGTACTTCTGTGATTGAGTTACCTCACTGAGGATGATATTTTCTAGGTCCATCCATTTGCCTGCAAATTTCATGAAGTCATTGTTTTTAATAGCTGGGTAGTATTCCATTGTGTAAATGTACTAGAATTTCTGTATCCATTCCTCTTTTGAGAGACATCTGGGTTGTTTCCAGCTTCTGGTTATTATAAATATGGCTGCTAAGAACATAGTGGAGCATGTGTCCTTATTACATGTTGGAGCATCTTCTGGGTAGATGCCTAATAGTAGTATAGCTGGGTCTTCAGGTGGTACTATGCCCAATTTTCTGAGGAACTGCCAGACTGATTTCCAGAGTGGTTGTACCAGCTTGCAATCCCACCAACAATGGAGGAGTGTTCCTATTTCTCTACATCCACCCAAGCATCTGTGGTCACATAAGGGTTTGTTTTTTGTTTTTTGTTTTTTGTTTTTTAATATATTCTTTATTTACATTTCAAATGTTATTCCCTTTCACAATCCTCTCCTGAGACATCTCCTATCCCTTCCTCCTGCTTCTAGGACTTTGTTTCCCCACCTACCCACCCATTCCAGCCTCCCTGCCCTCAAATTCCCTACACTGGGGCATCAAGCCTTCACAGGACCACGGGCTTCTCCTGTCCTATTTTAGATGGTCCTATATATTTCTGAATTGCAACTAAGATTGGCCAAAAATCACAGGAGGGTGTTTTCCTTCCAGGAACCTCTCTTTTTGATGAGAGAAGCTACTCCAATCCATGAGTCCAGTCTATCAATATTACCATTGGTGCCATGCAAGGCATTTTCTGAAGAACTTCTTCCCAAAACAAGGAGACTTGATTTTTGGCTATTTTTATTGAGTGGTATTTTAGTAGGGCACATATTTCCCTGGCCTGGGGTGATTTTTTATGTGATGGTGAGTTGCCCATGACAGAAAAGAGGAGAAATGCTTGTCCAATGGGAATGTTCACTTTGCCTATTTGGCTTTGGGGTGGATTCCATAGTGATTCAAAACCCTAAGCCTTCCTGCAGATTTAAGAACTGGAAGCCACCCTGTAGGTTTTAAGTGGCTGCTGTGTTACCAGGTTTTCTTTTTGTTTTAAGGCGAAGTTAGATAGAGAGTCTTTGCCAACACCCATTGTGGGCTGTCAGCATTTAGACAGAGGCCAGAGGGACCTTTAGCCAACACCAGAGACTAGCTCTGGCTAGGAAGCTTCAGTTGCCCCTTTAGTTTGTCCAAATCCACAAGACAGCAATGACTGAAAGCATAATGGGAAAAGACAGACTGACTGTCTCCAGAGGTAGTGGGGAAGGGGCTCACCTTCCCGAGGTATCTGTTCAGTGCAGTCCTGTCAATGTTCAAGCTCCATGTGGCTGCCAGATGTGGGCCTGCTCACTGGAGGCTCTCAACAGAGATCTCTGACCCAGCAGGATGCCAGAGTTCCTGCAAAGGGAAATGAGTGTGAGCAGGGAGGGGAAGTTGTTTTGTTGATTCTGGTACTGCAGTTGGCTCCACCTCTGCCTCCACAGTGCTGTCCATTACTCCATGCCAGTCTGTGCTGATTCAGGTGAGGCTGGGAGAGGCCGTCTAGCCAGTGAGGACTTGGGGAGAGCAGACCTCTTCCCAATTGTTACAGTTCTTATGATGGAAGCACTTGGATGACAGAGTAGTTCTCAAACTCCTTTAATCTGGGTACGATTCTTATATATAGTTATGGGGTGGGTCAGGGTCTGACAGCAGGTACTTCTCATTGGCTTGGTCTGAGAGCTTTGGGGAAACCTTATTTGCATGTGGAAGGGCTCGGTGCTGCTCCTATGAGACTGCTAACCATACACCTCTCTGTGGGGGTGTGCGGGGGTTGGGGGACTGTGAAAGGTTGTAGCCTTTCCCTCACAGGCAGAAGCCACCTACCTGGCCACCAGGTCACCAGGTTACCCAGGTTCAAGGCCTGTGCTTGACCGGGGACCAGGCTCTCTGTGCACAGCTCACAGCCCCACATATTTATTAATGTAGATATATTTATATATGTAAGAGAAGGAAGAAGTGGCTATGACTTTGAGAAGGAATGGGAGAGAGGGAACAGGAAACTAACAAGAGCTCAGTGTTTAAAAGATAGACCAAGATCTCCTCACTTTGTTCGAAGGCACTTGTAGAAATACATATTTACCATATAAAAAGGCCAGCGCTCTAAGCTGTTTAGATTTTATGGCTATGATTCCTTTTATTTGTAAGTTGTAAAAGCAGAGTTGAGGGAATTATCAGTCTAAATAACAACAACAACAACAACAACACAATCAATCAATCAATCAATCAATCAATGAAGACACCTGGGCTGGAGAGATGGCTGAGTGGGTAAGAGCACCGACTGCTCGTCCAAAGGTCCTGAGTTCAAATCCCAGCAACCACATGGTGGCTCACAACCATCCATAATGAGATCTGATACCCTCTTTTGGGTTGTCTGAAGACAGCTACAGTGAACTTACATATAATAAATAAATAAATCCTTTTAAAAAAAGTAGCTAGTGTTAAAAAATAAAATAAAATAAAATAAATAAAGACACCCAACATAACTGCTGGCCTGTACACATACCTGCACTTGAGAACGCACACGCACACACACAGAATACACACACATACCTGCAGTAAATTGTAAAGCACCCAGAGTCCTGGGTTAATTTTAGGGGGCATTTAGCTCCTAACTTCCCCTCCTACAAACCTGTTGCATCAGCGTTTTTCAGGATAGCTCCCTCCCTCTACATTGTTCCCTGGACTAGAGCATTTCCTTACATCTAGTCACTTTCTGCTGTTTCTAAGTATAGATCCCCAGCAAGGCTTGGATCCAACACTAGGTTTTTCACTAGATCAATAGACTTACAAGGTACACACAAACCATGGCTACATATTGTTTCATATGGTAACAATTTATTTATTCCCTCCATTGATTTTCATTTTTGTTACTTTTTTGACTTTCATACAACAATAACAATGTTTAGTTCGATTGCAAGCGTTATAAAGGAAAGCTAGTCAAACTCTTTCTATGTATGGACTCTTTCTATATAAGAATTTTTTTATGCAAACCTAAATATATAAGTATAGATAGGTATAGGTATATAAGTTACTTATAATGAATCATAATGAAATTAAATTTAAGGGAATAGAAGCATGGCAACAGTATAGGAACACCTTATATACATGCAGCCCTGTGTTTTATCCCTGGAACCCAGCAAAAATTAATTAATTAATTTACATACTTACTTACTATTTGGTGTATGAATATGTGTGTATGTTGCGTGGGTGTCAACAAGCCATGATGTATATGTGGAGTAGAATTTTTGGTACCAAGTTCTCTCCTTTTGTCATGCAGGTCCCAGGAATGGAACTCGGGTCTTCATTCATGGTAGCATGCTGAGTCATCTCACTGGGCCCAAAAATTTGTATTAAAATAATTATTTGGTATATGTATATATAATTTTACAATTTATTAGAGATTAAAAACCAGGATCAAAGGGACTCCCAAAATCATAGTCTATTGCTGTTGCCCTTGGCTGCATCCCAGAAATTGAAGGTAAAACCCTATTTTTGAAAACACCATATACTTGAAGGACTTGAAGTATTGAGCTGGAACTGGTCTGGAAACCTCCTTCCTGAGAACTATCACTCATAGTACCCAAAGATGCTATGCAATCTACCAAGGAAGTAAAACAATCAGCAGACCTACTCATCTATAGAGCCTACACTCCATAGCAATGGCCAGCTGACAAGATATTCTCAGTGGTACAACAGTGACACATTTATCTTGGTTCTTAGCAGAAGCTTTTTAACTGGACTTAAGTCATGCCTAACAGAAGGGAAGTCATGCGTGGCACTGGAATATAGCCAGCTGCATGTGGCAATTGTGGTCATGGATCCTAGAGGAGAACCTACAATTGCCACTTTCCTAAATCACAGTAATTCCCAACAACATTCTAAATACACATCCTTATATCCACATATATGTGTAGCTCTCATCCTTCATTAACAAAGTATCTTTTTGTAGCAGCTAGAGGATGATACTGAGCTCTACAATTGGTCAAAAAGCAAAGAGTAAGTAACTGTGGGTGTCTAGCCATGGTTAATACATCTACACTCCAACCTTTACACCTAAGATTATGGTAAAATTTCAGAAAGGGTCTGGGAAGAATGACTGTAAAAGCCAAGGAACTAGGATGTCTGCCGTTAAGTAGTGTCTTCTAGACACAATGGGAAAATGCTTCCATGAAATCGCAGCAACATGGTTGCCTAAAGGAAACAGGAACATTTATGACACCAGCTAACATATTTATGACACAAGATGACATAATTATGATACTAGTTAAAATAGTTATGACACCAGCTGACATATTTATGACACCAATTGACGTGCCAGTGTGGGTGGGGAAATCTCACAAGGCCCCGTGCCATTGAGTTCCAGGCAATGGCTGCTGAGGAAGGGAGACTCAGTCTTTTCTAGAGATGATAGGTTATCCCAAGTGGTTAGCTCTAAAAGCATTTACTAAATGGACTCAGTAAAGTGTGTATATAGCATTAACAATGAAAGAAGAAGAGATCCTGAAATTGAGAGGAAATAAGGAAGGTGGGGCAGTTGAAGATGGGGAGAAGCAAGCGTGTAAAGAATGTAAATACAGTATCATGTATGAATGTTTCAAAAAAGAAAAATAAATAAGTAAAAGATAAACATTACATATGATACAAATTAAATGAATATACATGCATATTGTTTGCATAAATAATTAAATCTTGGTTACATATTTGATAACACAGGTAATAGAACATCTTCACTGTTTATCCAGGTTGATCTTGATTTTATAATTGTTGGCAGTGAAGATGCAAATTTTCATAGCTATGAATTAAAGGACTAAATATGTGAAGTGTGTTTTAGGGCTATTTCAAAAATTTAAAAAACTTTTATCCAAATCCCCCAAAAAAGGTCATTTCATGGTCTCCGGTGAGAGCCACCATCTTCTCTCCAGTGAGTTCCTAAGCAGGGAGCAGCCAGCAGGGAGGCACAGGCCCCACGAGTCTTCTCAGGGGAGCCTCCAGGCAGCAGGGACAGGATCCTCTCAGCTTCCAAGTGGCAGAGGTGGATCAGTGACCTTAGCTGCCCCTCCCTTACACTTGGAGGGTCTGCCTCCAGGGACCGCCTTGACCCGGAGTCTCCGGTGAGAGCCACCATTTTCTCTCCAATGAGTTCCTAAGCCAGGAGCAGCCAGCAGGGAGGCACAGGCCCCACAAGTCGCAGGGGTCTTGCAGGGCTTCAGGGACAGGAAAAGCTCTGGTCAGAGTCACTAAGAACATCTATCACCAAAAATCAAGAGATGGTGAAAGGCAAACGCAAGAATCCTACCAACAGAAACCAAGACTACTTGGCTTCATCAGAACCTAGTACTCCCACTGCAGCAAGTCCTGGATATCCCAAAACACCGGAAAAGCAAGAATTGGATCTAAAAGCATATCTCACAATGCTGATAGAGGAACTTAAAAAGGACACGAATAACTCCCTTAAAGAAATACAGGAGAATACAAGTAAACAAGTAGAAGCACTTAAAGAGCAAACTCAAAAATCCCTTAAGGAAATGCAGGAAAACACAAACAAGGAGGTAAAGGAATTGAGTAAAACCATCCAGGACCTAAAAAATGGAAGTCAAAACAATAAAGAAAGCACAAAAAGAGACAACTCAGGAATGAGAAATCTTAGGAAAGAAATCAGGAAACATAGATGCAAGTATTACTAACAGAATACAAGAGATACAAGAGAGAATCTCAGGAGCGGAAGATAACATAGACAACATTGACAG
>NW_022196897.1:9577185-9603261 GCF_008632895.1 Mastomys coucha
GAAAAATTTACATGTAAATAAAGAAAATATCTAAAAAAGAAAAAAAAAGAAAAAAAAGATCATTTCATGATTTTTGTATAAAGTACAAGTCATTAACTCAAAAACAAAATAATTTTTAAAAATTGTTCTAAGAGAACAACCCAAGGTTTACTATTGTTGTACATACAGAGAAATGACAGTAGTATATACTAATAGTTTTTGTTTGTCATATTTAAGCCATTGTTTTTGTAAGTGAAGAAAAGTTAAAAGTGCTATAAAAACACTGAAGTTTACAGCATGCAGAGGTTTGTCCTGAGTCCAGCTGTTTCTGGTAGCACTGGCCTATGTCACATGGTGTGAAGGCATGCATAATGAATGTACTGTGTCCAGGGCTAGCACTGAAGCTGCTTCAAAGATGCTGGGCAATGGGCAAGCATGGCCAGAAACATCTCAAATTCAAGACACATTTGACTTTGAATTAATTTTCAGTTGATGCAAGTTCAGAAATCTTGTACTCGTAGCAAATTTTCACTATCCTCACAGACACAGAATCCCAGAGGGGCTCCTGACCCATGACTGAAGCTGTGTTCCAGAGGATTAGAATCCTGTTCTGTTTCCGGTGTTGCCTTTTATGACCCTAACACATAATTGCTACTGTTTCTCCTTAAGTTAATTTCAGATGTTCAGAAGAAGAGTGAACTAGAGTTTGAAATAATTTTCTCTTTTCCTGCTATCTTAATGTTTCTATCACTATGAAGAGACGCCATGGCTGTAGCATAAGGAAAAGAGTTAATTGGGGCTGACTTAAGATTCAGGGGTTTAGTCTATTATCATCATGGTGAGAAGCGTACAGTGTGCAGGCAGACATGGGGCTGGAGGAGGAGCTGAGTGTTCTACATCTTAATATTCAGGCAACAGAAGGATGCTACCACTCTAGGCCAAACTTGAACATATGAGACCTCAAAGCCAGTCTCCACAATGGCACACTTCCTCTAACAAGGCCACACCTATTCCAACAAGGCCACATCTCCTAATAGTGCCACTTCCTATAGGCCAAGCATTCAAACACATGGGGTCATATCTATTCAAACCACCATCTCTGCCCTTGGTAAAATATGTAAGACCAGCAAAAGAGTCGGGATTGTCCTTTGGAAGGCACTCATTTCCAGTTTCAAATTTTCCCTGATATAGCCAGAAGCAATTCTATGTATTTAATGACTGCATGTCTCTTTTATTAAGAAAATAGAAAAAAATAATTTTTTACTTGTAATATAGAGTTCTTATGAGTCTATTCATTTGCAAATTATAATGGAAAGTTTGGTTTTCAATATAAAAGAGCTGGAGTTCATAAGTGATCCAATATTGGTAAAGGTATTTAAAGACAAGTGGAAATGCATTAATGCTGGGATTAGGGCACACAAATAACAACTCACCAGTCTTCTCTATATAAAATCTCTCCTTTGACAATGAGTCTGATATTTACAATTTATTGTTCTTCTGGCATAAGTCACTAGGATTTTCTACGTCCTACACTGTGTTGACAATTTTGTTTTCTAAGATTATAGTAAGAATTTGAAGGTTTGGAAGTAACCTGAGTGTAGAATTGTTTTAGATCTGTGTTTACTGACTGCCTCTGTGTGTTATAGTTTCTTCATTTTCCCCTAGGGTGATAATCATATTTTAGCAGCTTTTAGATTCATTCTAAACAGACTTTATAAAAAATATTTGATTGCATGTCATGCTCATCTATAACTAAGTAAATATTTAACTCTATCCTATAAAATAATAAAGTGGCCACTACTTGGGGCTAAAATAACAAGCTTATAGCAAGTTGGAGATATAAGCAAGCTTGTAGCAGATAAACCAGTTGGAGTCACAGCAGTGAAAACTCAGATGGTAGTTACTAGCCAAGGACTGGATAATGCCAGAAGGTTCTACAAAAACATGGAAACGAACTGCCTATGTGGTGAACATTGGAGACCTGCTGCTTGGCATTGAATCTCAGGTCATAGTTCTGGTGACTTATCAGGATGAGAATGGAAAGTTTAAAGTAATCTGAAAATACCCTAGAGATTAAATTGAAGAGTGGATGGTTCAGTAGAGTAAAACTAGATTTTTACCTTCCTGCCATATTTAGGTAGAACAATACTAAGGTCATCAAATGCAGTAGTTCTTCCAACCTAGCTGTTTGAGCCATCTTTACAGAAAAGAAAAATTGCATTAAGAAAATAAGCCACATTAAAAAACATTCACCCTAACCTTCTTAACAAATGAATTTACTGACTTGACCTAAAGTTTAAATTATATCCTTTATAATTATTGTTTTTTATGATACTGTATTATTTTGTCAGCATGATAAAACCATCATAAGAAGCCATATGAAATGAAAAACACCAGAAGCATTTTTTTTTATAGAAACAAACAAGCTTCAGGAAGATTTGACCTTGAACCATATGGGAACAAAAGTTAAGTTTAACAAAAAAATATGGACAGTAGTATTTGTGGGTTTCTTGTCTTAAAACTGTGAAAGTGATTTTTAGTTGGGCTTAAGTTTCCTAAGATTTAAAATACCGTATGTTAGAGCTTTCCTTTCTGACTGGTTTATCTTCATGTTCTGATCTTCTTTATTTCCAGGGTTTTGAAGGTATTCCTTTCACGAACAGCACAAAGAATTCCATATATGACTGGTGGTCGTGTCATGAGGATGCTGGCAGTAATAGTCTTGGTAGTGTTTTGGTTTCTTGTTGGCTGGACTTCTTCTATGTGCCAGAACTTGGAGCGGGATATCTTGCTTGTTGGCCAAGGGCAAACATCTGATCACCTCACCTTCAATATGTGCCTCATTGATCGCTGGGATTACATGGCAGCAGTTGGTATGTGGCTACCACGTGCTTTGCGTGGTTGTATGATTACTTTGCCCCTTTCTCAATAGCCTCAAGTCTGATCTTTAGGTTTAAAAGACTTTTAATATGATTTTGTTTAACATTATGAAAATGGTAAGAATGGTATGTGGAATGTAAAAAAAAAACTCATTGTTTTTCAAAGGCTTGTTCCTTTATTGAAAAAAAAAATGCAACCAAGTAAAAGGAATAGAGAAATTCAAAGAAGAAGGGCAACATCTGTGTACAGAGAAATTATCTATTGGTCTCTATTGATTAACAGTAGCCACCATCTTGATTTATGTTCTTGGGTGGTAAGAAATAATAAGAATGTTGGGATTTTTCTTTACAGAAGTCTTATGATATTGATCAGACTTCACTCTTGGTGAAGAATTGACTGTAGAAATTTATGATTAATTATCTTTCCTATACTCATCTCTAAAGAAAATTCTCTGGGAGTCGGGTATCAAATGACAAAGGTAGTAAAATGGAGGTAGTAAAAGTTATGAGGCAGAAAACTGGGATGGTGGTATCATGACTCAGACCCAAAGCACAAGTAACCTTCCTAACCTTTCCCATTTTTGAAAAATAAGAAAGGGAAATATAAAAGACGTTTTAGTAATCAGCTATTTCAAACTAAATTTCCAAAGATTAAAAAAAAGAAAAGGAATGGAAGACAGCTGCTTTTATTTTGTTGTTGTTCTAATTTGGAAGCCAAATAAACAAACAAAAATTATTTTAAGGTCAATTGTAAAAACTAAAAGCACAAGTTTTTGTTTTTGTTTTTTATCAATATAGTATTTTATGTAAGTCCTGTTTACATTACAGTATATTTAACACAGCTTAATATACAGAAATCTTTTTTCTTTTTTTTTAAATTTTTTATTAGTTATTTTCTTTATTTACATTTCAAATAGGAGATTTCTCCTTTCCTAGTTTCCCCTCTGAAAAAAAAAACTGTCCCCTTCCTCCTCCCCCTGTACATTACCCCACCCTCTCCTACTTTCTAGCCCTGGCATTCCCTTACACTGGGGCATAGAGCCTTCACAGGGCCAAGGGCCTCTCCTCCCATTGAAGACCGACTAGGCCATCCTCTGCTACATATGCAGCTGGAGCCATGAGTCCCACCATATGCACTCTTTGGTTGGTAGTTTAGTCCCTGGGAGCTCTGGGGTTACTGGTTGGTTCATATTGTTGTTTCTCCTAAGGAACTGCAAACCCTTCAGCTCCTTGGGTCCTTTCTCTAGCTCCTTCATTGGGGACCCTGTGCTCAGTCCAATGGATGGCTGAAAGCACAAGTTTAATTCTCATTTTTTGTCACCTTGACAACATTTGGTTGAAAATTTCTATCTTTTTCTAGAAGGTAATAATATATGTCCTTATTAATCTCAGTTCCAGTAAGAAGTGTTCTAGCAAGATACTTTAGGACATTTATAGACCGGATACTGTAAAGATGCAGATGAAGCCATGGCTGTAGTGATAATTAATATATTTTGAGCAATTTAACTTTCACAAGAAAAGCAAAAAGCAAAGATAAAAAACAATTTCATGCTTCGCTTTAGTATGGATATGAGGAAGAAGAGATTGTATCAGTATTAAGTTTTTACTCAGCGTTTAACATTTTATTCTGTCCTTTTCAAGGTAACCAAAGCAGAAAGTCATTTCCTCATAATATTTTTAAAAACTTTTTATTGGTTATTTATGAATTGCACATTGTGCATCCTAATCCCACTCATCTCACCCACCCATACATACATACTTCCTCCTTGCAGCCTTCCCACAACAGAGAAAAAAATGTCATGGAGGAAGTGTAGTATATCCCACAGTGTTCCTTTTTGTCCATACTTCTTGGCTTACAAATGTTCACTGCAATGACTCATTGCTCTGGTATGAGGCTTCTGGCTTCTGCTACACCATCAATAATGGAATCTCAGTGGGATTCCTTTTGGATATCCTGTTGCTGCCCTGTGGCATGCAGATCCTGTGGATTTGGTTTTGCAGTATACTTTCATGCACTCTCTTCATTGATGGGGAAGAAGTTGGGGTGGGCCAATTTGAAGCCCTGGATCTGGGCCTAAGAAGTATCTAAGAGGTACCTGCTCTCCTACCTTGAGGCCAGCTCACCAGTGACCTCCACAACCAGGGCCAGCTCTACCCTGCTGTCCAGGCAACAATATACATCTTTCCTGAGCATTTTAGCTGGTGACATGCATGGCCAGCTCTCCTGCCTACCATTGATAGCAAGGGACAAGGGAAGGGAGGAGAGTGTCTTTCCCTCATCTACACCACTGCCCAGCAAACAGGAGGAAGAGCCAGCTCTCCTACACTCATGAAATCAGTGCCAGATCCCCTGTAATCCCCAAATCCAAGGCCACTCTACTATGCTGCCCAGGTGAGTTGCAGGGCCTTCTCTACAGAGTGCTGCAGCTGGTGAGGGGCAGGCCAGCTCTCCTCTCATAATCATAAGGCCATCTTCTACCTGCTGCAGGTGGTGGGACAGTGGAGAAGGGCTTCTCTCCCTCATCCTTGGTACCACACAGGAGATGAGGGGCAGGGCCAGCTCTCCCACGATTGTATCTTCGTGTTGGCTCACTTGCAACCCTCCACAATTATTTCATCTGACTAGGGGCAGGCTCAGCTCACCTATTCTCATGCCCCAGGGCCATCTCTCCTACAATGCCCACGTGAGGGGTGGGGCCAGTTCTGCAAAGCTCTCAGACATCAATATGTCCCCAGGAGGCAGTTCAGGCCAGCAACAACTACCTGGTCTTTGGTGCTAAAAGGCCCCTGCTACTTCAGGGCCATGGACCCAGACGTGCCCCTGCCCCCTGCCTCACAGCAGCACAGGCCAAGATCCCACCATGGTCCCAAGTTGCATCATCAGCTACCCATATCAAGCTGTTCCTCACCACCCTTGAGTCTCCAGTCCTGCCTCTCTTCATTGTTTCCCTTTCTCTTCCATTTCTCTACCACTTACTTGCTCTGCTTTGTGATGCCTGGGGTCTCTGAGTGTCTGGGGTCACCTTAGGAGTTCTATGCCCTGCTCATGCATTATAGCACCGGAAATAGGTCATATTTGGCATGGTCTCTCCTCCCCGCTCCTGCCTGTGTGGCAACAAACTGGTGGTCACCTCAAGCTAGCTGCCTGTCCAAGTCCCATGGTGCTGGACTAGTGATATTCTTGGGGTTTATCTTTGCCTGACCCACCAGAGAGGCCTCTTGCAAGGGTCTTCTGCTTCGGGCCTATTCCTGCCTGATGGCTTGTGGTCTTCTCGTCCCCAGCTTGATCCCTATTATGGGAGCCAGTCAGAGCCTCCGTGGTGTGGGACTGGCAGTCTTCTCAGACTAGCTCCTATCGGGGTCGCCTGGCACCACACTGGTGGTCGTCTCAGGCTCACTGGTACCGCACTGGTGGTCGTCTCAGGCTCACTGGTACCGCACTGGTGGTCGTCTCAGGCTCACTGGTACCGCACTGGTGGTTGTCTCAGGCTCACTTTTTTCAGGGAATGTTAGGCTGCTTATCATTCAGATGTTCATATGTCAGAACTCCAAGGAGAGACATAGTCTCTCTTCTCTCTGCCACCTACTGATACACATGTGAAACAGCTGCAATGCCTCTAGGATACACATGTGACACAGCAGCAATGCCTCTAGGAGCAGGATTTTCTTATATTATTACATAAAAAAGTCCACCATGTTTTTTTTAAACATTTATTTATTTATCCATTTACTATGTACACAGTCTTCTGCCTTTATTTATACCTGCATGCCAGAAGAAGGAGTCAGATCCTATCATAGATGGTTGTGAGACACCATGTGGCCACTGGGAATTGAACTCAGGACCTCTAGAAGAGTAGTCAGTGTTCTCAAACTCTGAGCCATCTCTCCAGCCCCACTATGTTTATGTTTAACAAAAGAAAATGATAACGGGGAGCACAAATGATGTCACAAGGAAGGTCACAAGGTCAACTTGTGTAGCAATTTTGTGTCTTTTACACACTACCTTTATGATGGCATCAAGACTTCTTTAAAAATCATTTTGTAGTCTGGAGAAATAAATGGGGATGTATGATTCACAACTGTAATTCATTTCATAAACTTTAATGGAATGTAGGCATTATATGCTATCAGTAAGATTCACTTAAGTACTTCTAGCTTCTCTACTGCTATGATGAACACTCTTTGGGAGACATGAATGTGTATTTTATAAAATTCTACTCATCAAGTATTTACTCTTAGTGCAAAGAAAAAGGAGTCAGTATTAGATTATTAAGAAGAAAAGTATGGTGAAAAGATTTTTGGTACAATAATTGTTCAGTGAAGGAAGACAGAATATTTTGGACCAGATCCCAGGAATCTTTATGTAGAAGCACTTTGAGTCATGGTTAATGTTTGTGTCATTATAAAGATATGTAGGGAACATCCCGTTTGATAGGAGTAGTGACAGATGGAGGTAGAGAGGGATTGCATCAAACATGAAGGAGACATCTTAAGTAGAAAGACTTAGAATGCATTATGTTGGAACACATGATTAATGCTTAGCGATAAATTTATTGAAAACACTAGAAATTTAGAGAGCCAGGAAAATGATGTAAGGATCCAATACATTCAAGTTTGATTGCTTCCATCATATGTTTTTATAAAAATTAGAATGTGCCAAATCTGGGGACTTGTAGGTTAGAATATTTACAAGGGAGAGAAATTTAGAACAGTGGTTCTCAAACATGCCCCAGTGTGCCATCCCTTGGGAACTTGTTATAAATATGTATTTTGGATCCGCTCCAAGTCTTTTTACCCAGTACCCTGGGATCTGGGCCTAGCACTTCATGCTTAATACGACTCTGGATGAATGGGGCCTTATGCTGCTGTGTGTAACTTGGGCTCTGAGGGCACATTCAGATGGGTATGCTAGAGCAACTAACCCTAGTTAGGCTCCATCCATTCCCTAGGACTCAAGAGAACTCCCTTTCTGTTGGGCATTTCCAGACTGATTTACTTTCCTTCTGCTCCAAACTTCCACACTTTACTTTTCTATCCATAGATAACCTTTACTTGAAAAACAGAAATAGATGACATCAGATAGAACATTCTTAAAGTCCATGCCACCACCATCTGTAAGTCTCTCAAGTCCACACTCATTTTGGCCTTTTATTGCCTACACCATATCGGTGGATAGCCATTTTAACCTCGGCCACAGTTCACCAACACTTCACCCCATCCTCCATGGCCTTTCTCATTTTGTAAGACTTTGTAGTCATCTGAAACTGCCTTTCTTTTAAAATCTCTCATAGAAGTTCACTCTGACCATACTTCCTAAGCTCCAAATATACCTCTTTGACAGAATAGACTATTTTTATTTACAATCATGCCCACAAAACATTTTGGCTAACAATAACCTGTATATACAATGATGGTCCCATAAAATTATAACAATTCTGAACATTCTTATCACATAGTGGTAGCATAATCATTGTAATGCATTAATCAGTGTGCTGTGGTGGAACTGGTGTCAGTGAACTTTGCACTGTGCCATTGTATGAAAGTAGAGCAGGATGCACATAACTCTGATTTGACAGTAAGAGGCTCCATCACATGCTTACTTACGTCCATCATTGTTTTAGAGCAGTGGGTCTCAATCTTCCTAATGCTGCGACTCTGTAATATGGTTCTTCATGTTCTGATGAACCCACCACAAAATTACTTTTATTTTTACTTCATAACTGTGATTTTGCTGCTGTTATGAATCATATTGTAAATAGCTGATATGCAGGATATCTGGTATGTGACCCCTGTGAAAGGATCATTCAATCTCCCAAGGGGATCATGGCCTACAGGTTGAGAACGTCTGCTTTAGAGGGTGCTCTGGCCTAGAAAAAGCTTTACTATTAAACACTGTGTTCTGTTGCTCAGACAGCAGCTCATACTTCGCACATTCACTGAATCTGCCAGATTGAATGGCAGACCTATGCCATCTACACTAATGGGCATACACTTTGGGATGTGCATACAATGAAAACTTGTTTTGTGAGTCTTTTTTCTGAGTACAGCCTCGTTGTTAAAGAACATATAGATACACAATTACTGTGATCTTTTTCATCTCCAGGGAAAGCTCATTAAGTAGCAAATGTATCCCTAGGAGGAAGAACTGCACAAAGCATGGTGATTTCTACAGTGACTCTAGAACAACCTAAAGAACAGAACAACATGGAAATCAAGGTCTCAGCCCACCACCTGGCCTTGATATAGGTCAGACAGGGATTTTTGAGAGCAGAATATAATTGCTGTAGGTTTTCATGCCTCTGAGAATTACATCTATAAGTAATACTCTGAAGAACTTATATTGATTATATCATTCTTCATCACTTTAAACTCTCTGAAGTACATTTAAATATATTCTCTGTACATTATGTGAAGCAGAAGGACTTATCTTTCCACCCCTCACCTTTTTCTTCTCTGAAAAGTGTGTGCTCCTTTGCACCACTGCTGTACAGCTGTGTGGTTCACGCACACAGCTGCCGTTTACATACTCCTGATAAATATTTGCCAGAGGAATCAAAAGTGATCCTAACTTTCTTTCCCTCATTGTAGTTTCTGCAGCCAGAATTAGATTAGAAGTGGGGAAACTTGATAAAGCTAGGATTCCAGAAGTTACACAAGTGTCCTCAATTCATTTTAAGTATGAATGTGTATGCTCAAATGTCAAATACATTTTTGAGAATTTTCAACTAAAGTAGTACTCCCCTGCCTTTTGATTTGGTTTGGTTTTTCAATAATACCTTTGATTCAGGGTCTCATGGAGAATATGCTATCGCTATACTTGCTGCTAGGTGAGGTTAGCCTTGGACTTCTGATCCTCCTACCTCTACCTCCCTAGTACTAGGATTATAGGAACGCCCCAGCACACCTGGTAGCCACAGCTGTATTTATGAGACTCAGTTTCATCTGACTTCTTCAGTAGTTAACATAAGAAGCTGGTAAATTTGGCATGGCAAGTACAAATTATAACCTTAAAAGTCATTAAATGTTATAAATATTAAAAATGTGAAGATATTTACTTTTAATGAAAATTTCAATTATTTCACTGTCTTTCAAGCACTCTGAATAAAGAATTGGAAACTAGGAAGTATTCTCTTCAATTAAGGGGAAGCCTCACAACTAAATAAAAACCCAGTTATACTCACTTGCAGAGAAGTTTCTAGTCAAGTGTTCCTTTCTGAATGGAGCTGACGTTAATTGTCCATTATCGGCACTTTTCACAATGTCTTTAAGATTTTCCTTATTGAGAAATCAAATCTCCATTCTGTTAATTTCCTATATAATTGCTAAAAATTAAAAAGAATTGACTTCCTGGGTCCTTTGTCTCTAATCTGACAGTCTACAGATGCAGATGCTCCAAGTCAGATCCCTCACTGTAGGGCATCTGCACTCAGAACACAACCAGCCAAGGTACTCATGTGACATACTTTATTCTTTAGTGTAAACAAACAAAAAACTAACGGATAGGTGGTACCATCAAGGACATGTATACATGATTACATGACTGGAATGGTATGAGATATATATGTCACACCTCAGTGCAGACTTGGGCAAGTATTGAGCTATGTCCTCAGTTTCTTCCAGAATTTAGGTTATGCAAGTCAAATATGGTACAAAGTGACATAATTGAGGAATGTTTTTCTGCCTTTTCTTATCCAGTACAAGAGCAGATAGGAAAAGTCTGACACTGGATTCACTTCCTCTTTAGTTCTCCTATGTATTAAAGCTGTCTGTAACACCAACTCCTTTTAGCAGCATTCCTATAAAATAATAACTTCCCCAGACAAGGACCCTTTGCAAAGTCTACCAATAGCTTTGGAGCTTGGTATCCCTTTGACTATGAATTTTGGTTCACCATAATTAAGAGGCACTAGGGTACTTAGCTTACTCAATGGAAAGTTTGCTATGCAAACATGAGAACCTGAGTCCATGTTCCTAACACATGTGTGACAGTCTCAGCATGGCTGTTTTTCTTCTAATCCCAGTGCAAGGGAGGTGGGAACAGGAGGATCCCTACTGCTTGCTAGCCAGCCAGGGTAGCTGAGTTGGTGAACTCCACATACCACGTAAGACTGTATCTTTAAACTGTATCTTTAAAAACAGGATGGGAGCAGAATGAAGACAACCCATTGTTGACCTCTGACCTCCATTCACCCCTTTCTCTCTCTCTCTCTCTCTCTCTCTCTCTCTCTCTCTCTCTCTCTCTCTCTCTCTCTTACACACACACACACACACACACACACACACACACACACATGCAAGGGGAAGGGAGAGGTAGGAAGGAAGGGAAGGATAGGGAAATGGAGATGGGGATGGATGGAGAGAGAGAGAGAAAGAGAGAGAGAGAGACAGAGACAGAGACAGAGAGAGAGAGAGAGAGAGAGAGAGAGAGAGAGAGGCTGTTTACAGAGTCATGAGTAAACAGATATAATATACCTGTGTTCACATTCCAGCAAGGAATTTTGAAGTAACGATTTCAGTGAATTCTGACACTGATTAACCTCCAGTTCAAAATATCATGTGGTATCTTTTCCCAACAGGAAACATGATCTTTACTTTCCTCCCTCTGTTGACATGCTCTTCCTTATTCTCCTTCCTGGTATGCTTTAAATTAGTGAAACAGACAATGTGTTCTGTAATTTAATTATTCCTATGCAAATGTTTAAAAGGAAAATACAATTACTCTTTTATTGCATTATATAGAGAAATCCCAAGGTAACAATTGTTTCTAAGGATTTAAACAAATATCCTAGAAGCCTGGGTATCATTCTGGCGAGTACAATGCAGAGCAGCAGTGAAGGAGCACTGAAGGAAGTGGATTCGACGTCCTCCCATCTGACTTAGAGCAACATTCTTGAATTAGGTCCTGTATATAAATTTGCTCTTATTCTAATATACCATATGCCTTAATTCATACTTCATTGCATGCTTCACATTTTAAAATGTGGTTTCCATTTCCAGGCAAAGGTAAAAGCTTATCCTTGATTACACTTCACTAGAAACCTTTCAGTCTGACTTTAAGGCTGCCTTTTTGAGGGTTGCTCATGTGTTTTCAGAACAATTGAAACCGGGTTTTGTTCTTATTGATCACCTTCTCCAAAACATACTACCACTTCTTTGAGTAATAGTCAGTTATTTAGTATCAAGAACATAAAGTTAGAGAAAGTATTTGGTGCCTTAATTTTAGGAGTTATGGAGCAGGGACAGAAGGATCTCTGGAGCTCACTGGCTGGCAGACTAGCTTACTTGGCAAGTTCCTTACCAGTGAGAGACAGGGTGCCTAAGGAAAGATACCCAATAACACACATGCATGCAAACATACCTGAAAACAAAGACACAAGCACATAATGGAAGATATTGCCTTGATCAGGACTGAAGAGACATGGAGAAAGTGGTAAGATGGCAATAATGATCACCACTTCTATGACATTCCACCTTTTCTTGGGTTTTGTTGCACTACACACTGCATAAGACAGTGTGTTGCAACAAAAAGAAAGAGGACAAGGTCAGCCACATGTGGTGACCTAAAATCCCACTAGTTGGGAGGGTGAGGCAGGAGGTCTGCAAGTTCCAGTTCAGTTTTGGTGACATGGTGAGTTAGCTGGACTGTGTAAGGAGACAAGACCTCAACAAATGAAGGAGAAGGTGGGAGGGTACATTTTGGCTCAGTTTTGGAGATTTGGGTCTTAGGTCAGTTAGCCTATTACTATTGGGTCTGTAGAGAGACAATACATTATAGTGAGAGCCCATCTCAGGGAAGTTACTATCTCATAGCAGCTAGGAAGCAAAGAAAGAGACAAGAGTCCCATGATGTCCTTCTCTGAGGGTTATCTCTAATGAGTACAGTCTCCACCAAATCACTCCCTGTTTTACTACATTCCATGGTTCTGTGAGCTAGGGCAAAGCCTTTAACATATGAGTATACCCCATATTAGCAATGCTTAAGTAAAACATACAATATTGGAAATAGAAAGAACATTCTAAAAGATACAGCTCACTATACTAATCCCTAACCTTGTGTTCTGAAATTTTCTCAACTCATTCTGTCTCATGATGTCTGGCATGTGTCAAAGGCTCTGATGTCTCAGGTTCTTTAGGTCTTTACTACCTCTGTGAATCTCTGAAAGTTGTAATATATATGCCAAAAATTGGGGAAATTTCACTTTTAGTTAGTTTGCTAGTTTGTTTTACTGGAGATTCAAGGATGGTGTAAAGAAAAAATAATTCAAGTTCTAGCGATATTAAAAGGGAAACAGAAAGTAAAAACCAGTGTGAACATGTTTGAGTATTCAAAGAACTTCCTAGCAATGAGTGGGTGGGTAAGAGAACTAAGCAGTCAGTTCATTACATGATCTGCTAGTGTTTATGTGCATAGGTGTAGGGCCTGGTAGTATAGATGTGGATAACCATATGTGCAGTTAGTATGGATAGCCAAACATACTGTTTGTTTGTGTTGGTGTGGATAGCCATATAGACTGTCAGTGTTGGTTTGGACAGCCACATAGACTGTTAGTGTTGGTGTGATAGCCATATATACTGTTAGTATGGATAGCCATATAGACTGTTAGTGTTGGTGGCATATTGACTATTTGTTTTGGTGTGATAGCCATATAGACTGTTAGTGTTGGGGTGGATGACTACATAGACTGTTAGTATTGGCGTGATAGCCATTTAGACTGTTCATTTTGGTGTGATAGCCATGTAGACTGTTAGTGTTCATGTGGATAGACATGTTATTCCTCATCGATCCCATCAATTTTTTTGGACCCCAGCTTGGAAACTGCCATTCAGAAATTCTTCTCTAGACTCTTTCAGGAGCCACTGTTACATTAATAAAACGTTCACAAGCATAGTAAATGTATAACATTCATCTAGTACAGTTCTTGGCATATTCAACAGATGTAGGCTATGAAATCAGATCAATGAAAGACACAAAATGTGCTTCTAAATAGGGTTCTAATCACCACTATCTGTTCAACTCTAATGAACATAGTAATTTTTAACATACAGTGATTTCTGCCTGACAAATTCATTTGAGTGCTCTGTCTATTCTTCTCTTAATAACTGAGCCAAAGGAACTGAGGCCTGAGATATAATCTAGTACTGCCCAACAGCCAAAGGCTCTACACTGCTGGTCACTGAGTGCAAGAGGAGTAGGTAGGGTTATTGCAGGCAAGTCCTATAGTTCTTCTGAGGCATGCATTTCCTCGCTTCCAGAGTACTGAGACATTTCAGCCTCTTTGGTACAGTGGTGAAATGTCATACAACATATACCTGCTTCTGGATGCTTCTCTTAATAATGATTAATACACACAGGTTAAGGCCATCAGAATATCAACAGCTCACCCTATATACTACTAGGTGGCAGACACAGATAAGCAGAGAGCCTCCCAGACTACAAAGGCACATGTAGCCACATCTGTCAGTGTGGCCATGTTCTTTCTGTAATCCACATGACCTCATACTTTAACCAAAGGACGGAGAGACAAGACAAGCAGCCAAAATACAAAACTTATGTGCTTGTTGAAAGCCATAATTCCAGAATTTCAGATAATCTAAAGAATTTCTTCTCATTTTATGAGTATGAGTGTGGCATGTATGTGGGAGGGGGTGTATATGTATTTGTGTGTATGTTTACATGTGTGGAGGCACACATATTTGCATATTTTAGAGGCCCAAGGTTAATGTCCAGGATGTCTCTCCAGAGTGGTTCCATCTTAATCATTGAGGTAGGGTCTTACAAACACAAAGTCAGCTTGCTCCACAGATGGTGATCTCTTGTCTCTTCCTTCATGTTCAGGCTGAAATTCCAGGTAGACCTTTCACACCTACCAGACATTTTAGGGGATCAGAACAGCTGCTGCCCTCTTGCTTGTGTGGCAAATGCATTAACCAATGTGCCCTCTCCACATCCTTAATCACGAGCATGAATTATGCTGTTTGATTTTATACTTAGAATGCCCTCTGAGCTGTCGACTCTGGGCTCAGTGATAAATGCTTTCTACTTTGATCATAAATGATTCTAAGTGAATAGGATTCCAAGAGGAAACAATAAAACACTAAATATTTTATTAATAATATATTTATTTCTCCTATTTGAAGTTACTTGCTGTAGCCAACAGGGGTAGCAGGTTGTTAACATGCATATCTCAGTACCTTGGTAAGAGGCACCATAATTTGAATGGTATTTATACTTCGAAGCTGTTCTTTTAGGCTTGGTGCGAGTCCCCATATCACAAAGGTTGTCGTTAGTGTCTCAGAACTGATACTAATTTTTCTCTGCTTTCCCTAGCCTTTTGAAAAAGCAGCTTAGAATAATCTTCATTCTTAATTGTTAATTTTAAAGGACCACAGTACTTCAATATCATTATCCCTTATAGATTGAAAATAAAACATATAGGGTTTTTATTTGTTTGTTTGCTTCTTGTTTTTCGAGACAGGATTTCTCTGTGTAGCCCTGGCTGTCCTGGAACTCACTCAGTAGATCAGGCTGGCCTCAAACTCAGAGATCCACCTGCCTCTGCCTCCCAAGTGCTGGGATTAAAGGCGTGCACCACCACTGCCCAGCTATAGTTTTTCTTTAAACCATATTTGGGTCTTTAAAGGTAGAAACAATTGCTTTTTTAACTACATTCCTTCCTCCTGTAGAGATCATTTAACACAAGAAATTATTTTTGAAAGCAGAAGCCCAACACATATTTTAACTCCCACATAATATCTGCAGAATTTCGTAACATCTGCATAAATACTAATTGCAGTGTTAGTCTAAAGTTAATTATGTGAAGCTGATTTTTTTGCCTAAGCACAACTTTTATATATCACATTTAGTTTAATTGGTACTTTGAATAATAAATTGTTTTTCATTGAGAATGTATTGTTTGATATTGCTGATGAAATGATTTTAATATTTAGCTTAGCTATTATGAGAAATTGTATTTTGTCTTTTTTTTAAATATGATTCTCTATTGTGGAATTCTAATTAATCTGATGACTACCTTTGAAATCTTCATTATGGTGATATATAAAAGCACTTCAGTGAATGGTAGCAAATACTACTTTATCAGACAAGCTACAGGAGCATTCTTCAACTATAATAGAGTGTTTTTCTGGGTGTTTTTCAGTTGTTTAGAAGAATTTCTGCATTTTGCATTCTTTGTTCCAAATACAATGATACACATGTTGTATTGCTGAGAGTGGTCACTATTGTTAATAATGATGCCAATCAGGTTTCCAGTTCATTTGCAGGCCTCCTGAAGAAAAAGGGAGGCAAAATCAATTCTACACAAATTGCCTGAGCAAAGAAGATTCATGGATCAGGAAGTATCAGAAAAAAAACAGGAGGTTATAGGCTTTGCTAGAAGAAACAGCACAGAAGTTTTATGGACCAAGAAGAGGAGGAAGGACCTACCCACAGAAGAGCTACAAAAAGCCTGTAGTTGTTGAGAGAGGGAGTATCAGTTTCTCTCAAGGATGAGCCTCCTGATAAGATTGCCCAGTCCTAAGTGGCCAGCCCTAAACACATTTCTTTGTGGACAGTGCTAATTGGGCATGCATTCACATATATGCAAAACAAATATCATAGAAGAAAAAGTCATGATTTTGAGAGGGAGGACACTGGGCGAGTTAGAGAAGGTGTAAGAGAGAGAAATTGTGAAAATATAGTGTCGTCTTACAGGAAATTCTCCAAAATACTAAATTTAGTTTTTCCAGAAAAAAGAGGAAGAGGAGTTGGAATTAGGACTAAGAGAAAATTATCAGTGGGATCAATAATATAAATGAGAACTCAGAAAGAGTTTGGTCCTTTTTTATTATATATTTATTTATTTATTCTGTGTACATGCACATGCACTGGCTTATGTGTGCACACTACTGTACAAATGTCGAAATCAGAAGACACATTGCAGAAGTCAGTTCTCTCCTTCCACCTTGTGGGTTAAAGGGATTGAACACAGATAAGCAGACTTTGTGGAGAACATTTTACCCAATGAACCATCTTGCCATATGGAAAAGATCAATTCAATAGTGTTCAGAGGACAATGGGACAGTGGGTCAGCTCAGGAAGCTTATTCTGGGAGCACAGTGGGAAGGACACCAAGTGAACACTACTATCATGTCATGTTATGGGGAGTTGTGGGTACCAGGATGAAGAATGGAGATGTGGAGATGGAATTGATGCCCATCAAATAAATGGCTGTCCAGGGACCAGACAAGAAATGAGAGTGTAAGATGTAAACAGACAAAATACAAGAACACAAAGTAGTATGGGTACCTAACATGAAACTGGTCAGCAAAGACACGTTGAAACCAAGAACATGTTTTCCCTTCAAGAGGACCCTTGGAGTCTCCTTTTAGGGACAGGAATCATTTCTGCTGTTTCAAAGATTTGAACAAGTTTTTCAGTAGAAATGTGAATAGGTTAATCCAAAATCAAGAGCAAACATTTGTGTAAAATCTGGTTTGACCAAAATGGAGTTTCAGAATGACTTGCCTGCCACTGCTATGGTGAGTGAACAGACTCCAGAAAGCAGGCAGTTACAGAGTCTTAGGCTGCACACACAGAGAGCCATGAATACATATAAGTGCTTAAAGTGTAGAATGTAAAGGACTCCAAGACTTCAAATTTGGTGACAAAGGACATGTGGTGCTATTAAAGTTGGAAAAGGAGGCAGCCTATCAAAATGGTTTCATTTCCTGATCTATACCTGAGAATGGCTAGGGATGGTGTTCACACACACAACCAGCAACCATCAAGCTGAATAATTCGGATTTACCTTAAATCTCATTGAGGATTTGAAGTGAAGTTTATTTTCTTTCTTTGGCTTTTGTCCATGTCAGAAATTTAAGCATAGCCCCTGGCAGATTGGTTTATTTAAAGGATTTCCAGTAATTGGAGCACTGTCTAATGTTTAAATTCTGCTCGAAATAAGCTGGAATGTTGGCAGAGAGAGAACAGCTTGTCTTGTGGGTGGACAATCAGTGCTTTGAATGGAGATCAACATTTCAGGTACAAGGTTACATGTGGGTGACCTCGGATGAAGGGTGTCTCCATGGGATAGCTCTCAGCAGCTAAATGGGATTTTCCAATAAGGTCATGTTACTAAGAGAGATGAAGTGGATTAGTCCAAGTGGCTTCAAATTGCAGTGGTATCACATGCCTGCAATCCCTGGATTCAGGTGGTTTGGGATGGAGGTAAGACTGTGTATTAAAAAAAAGAAAGAAAGAAAGAAACACAGAAAAGAAAAGAGAAAAAGAAAAAAGTAGCAATGACCAATTTTCATGACTGACAATGAGAATCTTAGTATTTAAAAAAAGGTTGAGTTGTAAACCATGTTAAGTGCTTTTTGTATGCTAGCTCATCTAGTTAGTAAATAATCCTCTAATTGTATACTTTATGAGCCTCCTTTTTCTGGTGAAGAAACTGTGGCTCCAGAGGGTCAGCCCATGGCCTGAGGCTATGCTGAGTTAGGGAAGAGAGCCAGGCTCAGACTTAGGCACTCTTAGCTGATACATTATGCCTGTGCCTCTTGGCAACAAAGATCCAACAATGTGATTGTAGATTTTATGACTTTTTTCCATACTCTACCCACAAAAGATAAAATTTGTCATGTGTGAAGAAACAATGTTTCATTTGTAAAATATGCCACCTAGTATTTAGCAACCTATGCTCCCACATTTCTGGAAGTGGCTATTTTTACTTCCTGAATTGGGTTGTTGTGGCAGAACTTCCATTTCCAGAGGCTGTGTAGGCTCCTGAGTTATGAGCCAGACTCTCTGAATACTGTAAACTTGGGTTAAGAATGGGAAAAATCATTTCACAGTCATGGTAGGGAATAAAACCCACATATTAACAAAACAATGAGAATACCAATTGTGTTATAAACAATGGCAGCAGCAGAAAAGACCTCTGAAAATATACACCCTGAATAAAATTTAAAAATTAAAGGCATGTCATCAGTATGTTTATGTGGATGGAACTTTACAAGAACCTAAGATTGTTTCTATAACAAAAGGCGTGTTGAAGAATTTCAATTTTCTATTTTTTAACCTATGAAGCTAATGAGGAATTGTTTGTTTGTTCCTCTCACAGCTGAATTTTTATTCCTCTTATGGGGCATTTATCTCTGCTATGCAGTGCGGACTGTCCCTTCAGCATTTCATGAGCCACGCTACATGGCTGTCGCAGTTCACAATGAGCTCATTATCACAGCTATATTCCATACAATTAGGTGAGTGGTCCTTGGGAGTGGTACAAAAACTGTTGTATTTGTGGTGTGTGTTGTAATTTAATTTAAATAGCAAAACTTGAAAAGATAAGTAATAAAAATATTTAAGAAGTATAGTGCTTTATGAATAACCGATTGTGGCAGAAATAGCAGATGGTTCTAGTTGTTCTTGTTCTCTTCAGATGGGTTTTTTCTTCTTACTTCATCTATTTTGTAGATTAGTTCCATGTTAGTATAATATATAAACCCACTTACAAGATACTGTGGGTTTTATTTATACATTGTACTGAGTTACTGAGTTGTAAAACAACACTCATGTGTGATAAAATGGCTATAGGTACTCAACCCCTTTATTCACACTTAATATGCTAGTCTAGACTTCCAAATTCTTAGTGCTCAGACAACTCATGTGTGGGAGATCTACTGAGTTCTGCTCAGTGTGATGACTAGATTATTATGCATTACTTCCTGGCATCCTTCTGCCTTAGGTGTGATGTCTCAGCCCAGACTTTATCAACTAGCCGTTTGTCTGTGATTGTCTCATGTATCTCTCCTCAGCAGGGGAGTAGGAAGGAGGCAGACTTGCCAAATGATGAAAGGGTTAGTGCTCATTCCTCTACTGACATTCAAAATTCCCTGAAGTTAGGGTAGAACTGGAGGCTGGGAATGTGTAGAATTTCTCTGAGTGCTTGTCTCTCATTTAATGAATACTCAGAAGATACCAACTTCTACCTTTGGGAACCAATGATGCCAGAGAAAAGTTGACACTTCAGACAACTGCAGCTCTTAAACTTGTAAACAAAAAAGGAGGTTATCTATTGTCCAGTAGCTCTAGACACCCCGCTGGGTCAGGAGTCAAGGGAACTGGCCCAGCTTTGTCTCTCTGCAACTCAAGAAATGGAGAAATAAAAGATGAGAACAAAATAAAAAGTTGTCGGAAAGTCGAGAAGAACAGAATATGAAGTTAAAGTAAAGCCAAAGGAGAAAGCTTTTTTCCCATTAATTTATTTACTCACTTTACATCCTGATCTCAGCCCCACTACTCCCAGTCCCCCTTCACATACCTTCTCTCTCATACCCCCTCTCCTTTCCTCTGATAAGTGGGGAGCCCCCTAGGTACCAACCCACCCTGGCACATGAAGTCACTGCAAGACTGGCCACATCTTCTCCAGTTAGAGGAACAAGATCTACAGACAGGCAACAGTCAGGGATAGTCCCCACTCTTTGATTGGTGGTTTAGTCTCTGGGTCACCTAAAAAGTCACCAGGCTTGTTGACTTTGTTGGAAAACTTGTCCCAACTACAAGAAGTTCAGGGACAAGGGATGGAGCAGAGACTGAGAGAATGGCCAGCCAATGACTGGCCCTACTTGAGACCCATGCTATGGGCAAGCACCAATCTCTGACACTATTAATGATACTCCATTAAACTTGCAGACAGGAGTCTAGCACAACTGTCTTCTAAGAGGCTTCACCCAGCAGCTAACTGAAACAGATGCAGAGAGACTCACAGCAAATATTAGATAGAGCTTGAGGAATCTTGTGGAAAAGTTGTGGGAATGATTGAGGGACCTGGAGGGGATAGGAAGAAGGCTTCTTAAGTCTCCTGAGACTAGAGTACTCAAATCTGAGAGAGAATGTCCTGGGTCTGGAATGTGGGACAGCACAGAGCAGACCTTGTCATGGTCTCATGGGATAAAGCTAAAGATTATCTTCCAAGTGATGTCACTCTTTGCTATTAGTCTCCAGAATGTCAAGCTTGTGTTAAGAGTTAACAGTCATGCTTCTCTGTGACTAGCTGCAAGTCAACTGTTCTATTTACAAGCCTTATATAGACTTAAAAGCTCCTCATAGATTGTTTGCCAGGCCTGTTATTATTGCAATAAAACTAAGGAGTGAAAAGGGTTTTCTGTTTTACCTCACAATAAGCTGCCAGCTTTCATAGAAACAAATTGTTCAAATTTTAAAAGCTCAAAAAAGTTGCATAAATGCACCTGTCTACTTTACATGGTCTCATTTGGTTTTACCACTATATGATTTTTAATGGATTTGGAAATGTAAGCCAGCCCAAGTGCTTTCATCAACAGACAACTAAATTAATTCTTAGATAAAATTTCAAAGGTATTTTATTAAGAAGGTAATACCTAATCACTATATAAAAATGATAAAACAGTTAAGAAAGAAGTCCATTGATACTCCCCAAACATAAGCACAGTTAACACAGTAGTACACCATTCTAAGTATTTTTATGTATGTGTATATATTTGATTAATTACAAATTTGGGAATCTGTATGGCTAGAAAGGACAAATGAATGAAATTTTAGTTTCACACAGCAGATTCATTTTACATCCTGATCACAGCCCTGCCCTCTCAGTCCCCCTCATATAACCTTTCTCTCATGCTTCCTTCCCTTCCCTGCTGATTGGGGGGAGTAGATTTATAGATAAGTAGATCTATAGAACACTGACTTAGAGCATGGATGGAAGAAAGTAATAGAAATAATATTTAAAAATCAAATATTTTCGAGGCCTTACTCACACAGGGAATCAATAGTGCTGATTCTTATAAAATCCCAGGAAAAGATCAATGATAAATTTTAATCACAAATATCCATTTTAGTCTTTTTTTTTTCTTGAATAAATCCTGTTGACTAAGTCTCTGGTATTAAGAGAGGCATGCCATCAATATAACGTGTTTTTTTGTTGTTCTGCTTCAAATATGTTTGTACATACATGTGCATGAAAAATCTATCATGCACATTTTCACTTTCATTCTTACAGAATGCGAAGATTACACAAAAGTAAACCAATTTCAAAGAACTAACTCTGAAAGGATAAGTGAGCAAAGGCCTCGCTCTGCCCTAGTCCTTCACTGACTCAGTGCTCGCACAAAGCAACCCTCCAGAAATCTGCAAGACCCTTTCTCTTTGCTTTATTTTTAAACACAATTTTCGAATATTGCTGGGCTCTTGCATTTTATATCTATTTCTACAAAGCTGAAACACCATGTTAAAGTTGAAGCTTTAAAATGCCTACGAAATTGCTTTTCTCAAGATATTTCCAGCCAGAGCTACAACCTGGCAGTAATTTAAGACTGATTAAATTGAAAGTAATTACTGTCAGCATTATTTCAAAGTACTATTTTGGAAAAATCACAGTTTTCACTTAAAGTGTATGGAAACACTTCTTCTACATATAGAAGGAAGTTGGCTAAGCAGAGCACATACATGTGTTGCTATACGAGTTGGATTTTCCTTAAAGAGGAGGCTTATGGACAGAAATTCATTTCCACTGATGTGCCTTTCTGCTCCAGAATTTACAATGGCCACTAAATGACTGCATTTTTATCATTTTACTTGGGTACATCATTCACATATATGCACATGTAAATGCATGCCATACATGTCTTAGAGACTGTCATCTGTTGCTTATGACAGTCCCATTACAATGAATTTTAGAAATTTCACAGGACCCAAGGTAAAAATCCTGTAGAAAACTTTATCACCTTGTACAAAGTGATAAACACAGGTAAGGCTTCTTTTTGCTCCCAACTGCCTACAATTTCAGCTCTTGGGAAACCCAATACACTTCTGGCCTCCACAGACGCACACATACACATAAACAACAATAAAATAAATCTTAATAATAATCTTAATATGAAATGTGTTAGTATGCTAACTTTATAAACTTTGTTATATGTCATTGAAAAAAATTTTATTCTCCAGCTTCTAAAGCAGTAGAACACCAGATTGAGTATTTGGGAATACATAGTATTGTGGAAAATTAAAAGGAGGATTATAAATATAATACTACCTTTATAAGAACATGCCTAGTTTGGGCATGGGGATGAGTCATTTGATACAGAGCTGCTTGTGCGTGCACCTGGGGGTATAGAGGAGTTTTGGAGCACACTTCAGTTCTATAATCTTCCTTATTGAACCTTGAAGAAGGGTTCTATAAAACCAATTATCCTAAATATTATATTGTAAATTATTTAAGACAATTTGACAATTTTTGAACACACCAAAGCTTTATTTTAAAGGTTTCCTCTTACTGCATGTGCTGCTTAGAGGTTAAAAAAAAGTATTTATACAGTATGGAAGAATTACACACACACACACACACACACACACACACACACACACACACACAGCACCACAAAAAAAGAATGAAAATAAATAAGGGTGAGTAAAGAAGCATCTCAAAGGTTAATAGCCCATTCATTTATCCACTGCATTGTCACCACTTAATGTTTTGAAACTATTCACAAAGACAAATAAGTAAATAATTTACTATTACTTTCCTGACTTCATTTGAATTAATGTTTTAAAAATAATGTTATAAGAATATATTCAGATGTGACTTGTAACTTAATTTTCCTAAACAGTCCTTAGCTTCTGTTTCGAAGTTATGTACATTCTTAGCTGTATAGAATCAATATATATGTGTATGTCATATTAATACATGCCAACATTAAAAAAAAAAGAAAATCACGGTAAATATGTAGGTGCCATATTAAAAAAGAACTTTACAGTCCTTCTAGCCTAAAAGTCATTTACACCTTTATTTTTCTGTGATGAAAAGATGTGTTGTAGAAGCAGTCCTTTTCTTTTTTCTAAATACACTAAGAGGAAATGTTTCCCAGAATGCTAGCATTTGAAACAAAAATCTCCACGTTGCCTGCTAACATGAAGAACTTTATTTCAGATTTGTGCTCGCCTCGAGACTTCAGCCTGACTGGATGCTGATGCTGTACTTCGCACACACTCACTTGACTGTGACAGTCACCATTGGGCTGCTTCTGATTCCAAAGGTATTCTTCTAGCATTGCATTTGTTCTTGCCAGATGGTTGTCTGAATGAGCATGGAGTTATTCTTCTTAAAGTACCTGCCATTATGGGCAAAGTGTGGAGGTTTGCTTGATGCTCCATGATTGTTTATTTTTAAAACTCTTCCTCAAGAAAGTGGGTATCTGGTTTTGCAGTGGGGAGGGGATTTATTAGACTTTTATATAAGTAGAAAGAAGTGAGTGTGAAATTACTTATAGAGGAAGGTCTGTAGTGGGATATTGTGGTTAAGATTTTCGGGGGCTTTCGAAGGGAAGAGGAGAAAAGCATTCCAGGACTCAGAAGATGTCAATGTTCTATTAGCCTTCCCCTTAAATTATGTACTGTAACAACAGCCAAGGTTCTCTTCTGAATTTCAGTCTCCACAGAAGCAAATCTTCTCAGAATAAAATTAGATGACATCGGAGTTTGAGGTTAAAGTAGATTATACAAGTTATAGCATTATAACTATTATTGCAACTGGTTTGTTGTATACAGAGAAGTATGGTATTATAGCAGCCAAACCCAGAGTTTTGGTTTCTTTTCCTTTAGTCCTGGCTTTATCTCACATTATACACTTAACCTTTAGGTTCAACATGATTGAAAAATAAGACAATTGCAAACAACATAATATTTATTTTTTCTGCCTTCCTGAGTTGTGTCAATCAAACACAGTGAATTTCATAGCCATAGGTGACTCTGTGACTGTAGTTTATCTAAGATCTTTAAAACTTTGTAATATGTTATATATTTATTAAGTTGATGGCTACTCAGACTGTTCCTCCCAAAAATTGTTACAGATCTACAAGGAGAACTTAAAACTTTATCTACCTTGTCCATGAATGTTCACAGCACCATTATTTATAATAGCCTGGATATTTACCAGCTAATAAATGTATAAGTAAAATATGGTATATTTTCTAATGGAATATTATTTGTCAGTAAAAAGGAATTTAATGCAACCTAGGGAAATCAGACTTCAGTAAAGGACTTACCATACAACCACAAGAGCTCAAATTATATACAAGAATCCATACTTTAAAAAAAAACATGGTGCATAGAACCTTCACAGTACCAAGAGCCTCTCCTCCCATTGATGACAGACTAGGCCATCCTCTGCTACATATGCAGCTAGAGCCATGACTCCTACCATGTGTACTCCTTGGTTGGTGATTTAGTCCCTGGGAGCTCTGAGGGTACCAGATAGTTCATATTGTTGTTAATCCTATGGAGCTGCAAACCCTTCAGCTCCTTGGGTCCTTTCTCTAGCTCTTTTATTGGGAACCCTGTGCTCAGTCCAATGGATGGCTGTGAGCCTCTACTTCTGTATTAGTTGGGCACAGGCAGAGCCTCTCAGGAGACAGCTATATCAGGCTCCTGTCAGTCAGCACTTGCTGGCATCCACAATAGTGTCTGGATTTGATGATTGAATATGGGAAAGGTTCCCAGGTGGGGCAGACTCTGGATTGTCCTTCCTTCAGTCTCTGCTCCACACTTTGTCTCTGCAATTCCTTCCTTGGATATTTTGCTCCCCCTTCTAAGAAGGATTAAAGTAACCACACTTTGGTCTTCCTTATTCTTGAGTTTCTTGTGGTTTGTGAATTATATCTTGGGTATTCTGAAGCAGGAGAGGGTGGGTTTGGTGAGCAGGAAGAGGGGGAAGGAAATAGGGGCTTTTTTGGAGGGGAAATTGGAAAGGGGATACCATTTAAATGTAAATAAAGAAAATATATAATAAAAATCAATAAAAAAAGGAAAAAAACAAAAACAAAATTAACTCAAACAAATCAGTGGTCTTCCTCTACTCAAAGGATAAACAGGCTGAGAAAGATATTTTTAAAAAAAAGAAAGAAGCCATGGGCTGGAGAGATGGCTTAGTGGTTGAGAACACTGACTGCTCTTCTAGAGATTCTGAGTTCAGTTCCCAGCAACCACATGGTGGTTCCCAACCATCTGTAATGGGATCCAATTCCTTCTTCTGGTGTGTACTCATGTAAGAAAAATAAATATTTTTAAAATGTCAGATATAGTGATACATAATGATCTCCATGCAAGTGAGAAAGGCTGCCTCAAAAAATAAGGTGAACAACATACTTCTGGCCTCGACATACACACACACACACGCACACACAC
>NW_022196897.1:9603271-9605619 GCF_008632895.1 Mastomys coucha
ACACACACACACACACACTAAGGTGAACAACATACTTCTGGCCTCGACATACACACACACACACACACACACACATACACACAGAGAGACATACACACAGAGATGCCCACCCCCACATTCATCATTAATACAAAAATATAGCCTATATGCACACACACACACAAACACATGAGTGAAATACATGTATATGCTATAGCCTGTGGAAATTAAAAAAACATAATACCAGGTAAAAGAATGTATCCATCTGTGTGAGGCGTCCAGGACTGGCAAATCTGAAGAGAAAGGTAGACTCATGGTTTGTGCCACACAGAAAGCAAATACTAGAAATGGTTGTGTTAGAGTTTCCAGAGTTCTTTCTGAGGTGATGGAAATGTTCTGGGATTTAACAGTGGTTATGGCTATACAGCCTTGTAACTTATAACACTATCTCAAAGATAACCATGTACTATTGAGGGATGTGCGAGATACTTACAAGAAGCAGCCTTGTAACTTACAACACTATCTCAAAGATAACCATGTACTCTTGAGGGATTGTGCTAGATACTTACAAGAAGCATAACACAGACATAAAAACTGTTTTGGTGGCTATCCTGAGGAATGGGGCAGGAGGAAAGAAAATAAGTAACATAAATAGTTAAACTACTATTTTAGATAAAGTCCTAAGAAACAAGAATGAATCAGGAAATGTATATCTGACAAATGCCTGTTTGTGTTTGATTTTTGTGGTGACTTGGGATCATACGCAGGGATTTGAGCGTGCCAAACAGATTCTAACTCTTGGTGATAGTTCCACCTCCCAACTCTTTCTTAAACTTATAATTGTGTCAAAGATTTTGGTTGAGAACAATTCTGTTGATTTAAGTGCCCTCCAGGTGATGTAATCAGTATTTGTGAGTCTCTACCACTCATATCTTTAAATCTGCGACACATGTAGACCTCACAGGAAAAGATGAAAATGAAGATTTAGTCAACATGGGTTTTCAGGAAGTTCTAATTACAATAGATAGCTTGTTGTTGCTTCCCATGTTTTTGCATATACATGTGTAATTGGTGTTCAAGTTTTGTGCCTATTGTTGTATTAAAGCATCCTGAGGGAAGAAGGGGTTTATTTGGCTAAAAGTCCAAGCCAGTCCATTGCAAGAAAGGGAAATTTGAGGCAAGAACTTAAGTGAATAGTCACATCACATCCATAGTCAAGAGCAGAGAAAAATAAGCACACTGGTGCTACTGAATTGCTTCATCTAGCATCCTCTCACCTCACATAGTTCAGGCCCCATTGCCTAGGGAATGGTGACACCCACAGTAGTAGAGACCTTCCCACATCAATTAGCAACCACATAGCCATGCCCATAGATCAATCTCATAAAGAGTTACTCAACTGAGACTCTGTTCCCTGTGAGAATCTAAGTTGTGGCAAGTTGACATAAACTAACTAGAACAGTTGGCTAGGCTGTGTATCATGAAATCCTTTGTATCATGAAATAAATGATCTGTTAAATTTATATACAAATGCACTCTGAAGATTACTCAAGATTCTAGCCCCAAGCAATACTCAACACAGTTCATTGTGCACAAACCTGAGTTTCACATTGCTTTCCTTTATAGCAGGGTTCTCACTGTTGGTGACAGTTGTCCAAGTCTAGGGGAGCTGTCTCAACATGATGTTTTAAAGAAATATTTGAACTACTGATAAGCTGATACGAGAGAACCCATGCTTTCTCAACTGCTCTCTCAATTTTCATAAGACATTATTTACATAATGTTTAAGATGTGACTACCTTGATCTCCTTCTCTCAGTCACTTACCCAACTCACTCTTCCTGACTTTCATACCTAAGGAAAAATGCAGACAAATACTAAACAGTGTCACATGAAAATAATCAAAATGTGATAAGGGGTATGTGATAAAATAATATGCTTGAGGAAAAATCTATTATGTCAGTGAAAATTTTCATTCTAATTTAAATACCATCCAAGGGAGAGATCATGAAGCAGGATCTTGTGTTCTGTAGGGTGCCAAGTAGAATCTAAGAACTCTGATGACCCATGTGTGTTTGTGATCACATATCCTGTTCACTGTATTCTGAAAGATTACTTTATCTCAAGCCACATACAGGAGCTAAAGGGTAACATTCATGTCTCTAGTACTAATTGTGTGTATAGATGAATAAATTCTTACTAAAGTAGAACAAGTATTATACTGTATAACATTATATCAAAACAGTTTTCATCCATACACAAGTACATCAAATTATTTTTCCTAGGGAGACTTTCTTAGAATCCTTCTACTTTTCTACTTTACTTTTCTACTTTATTTTCTTTTTTTTTTTTATTTTAGATATTTTCTTT